>NC_080851.1:42265466-42471875 GCF_030435755.1 Ochotona princeps
TACCGTAACACTCTCTAACCCTAACCCTAAGCTTCACTCTAACCCTAACCGTAACACATAACACTTAACAATAACCATATCCCTAACCCTAATGCTTATACCAAACCTAACACTAAACCTAACCCTACCGCTAACCCTAATCCTAACACAAACCCTAACCCTATCCCTAATGCTTACATGAGCCCTAATTCTAACCCTAACCCTAAATCTAACACTAACCCTAACACAAACCCTAACCATAACCCTAACACAAACCCTAATGATTACACCAACCCTAACCCTAAACCTAAACCTAACACTAATCGTAACACTAACCCTAATGCTTACACCAAACTTAACCCTAAAGCTAACCCTAACCCTAACCCTAACACAAACCAGAACCCTAATCCTAACCGTAACATTAACCCTTGACCTATATGGAACCTAACCCCAAACGTAGTCCAAATGATTACACCAACACTAACCCTAAACCTAATCCTAACCGTAAACTCAATGCTTACACCAACCCAAACCCTAAACGTAACACTAACAAGGACCGTAACCCTCCCTAACACAAACCAGAACCCTAAACTGAACACTCATGCTTACAACAACACTAACACAATCCCTAACCCTAACCCTAACCCTCAGACTAACGCAAACCCTATCGTTAACACTAACCCAAACTATAAAACTAAATCTTACACTTACCCTAACCATAACCCTAACCCTAAACCTAATGCTTTACTAACCCTAACCCTAACTCTACACAATCCCTAACCCTAAACCTAGCCCTAACCCTAACATTAACCCTAAACCTACCTGGAAACCAAACCACTACCGTAAGCCAAATGATTACTCCAACCCTAACCCAAACCCTAGCCCAAAAAAACTCTAACCCTAAGCCTAACCTTCACCCTAACACAAACCTTAACCCTAACCTTAAACCTAATGCTTGCGCCTTCCCAACCCTAAAACTAAACCTGACCCTCACCCTAAGGCTGACCCTCACCCTAAGGCTAACCCTAACAGAAACCCTAAACATAACCCTAATCGTAACCCTAATACTAAACAACCGTAACCCTAACACAACCCTAACCCTAACACAAACCCTATCCCTAACCCTAAACCTAGGCTTACACCAACCATAACCCTAACCCTAACTAGGACCCTCACCCTAACCTTTACACTAACAGAAACCCTACCCCTTACCCTGACCCTAACCCTAATGCTTACACCAACCCTAAACCTAATCTCACCCTAACCCTAACACAAACCCTAACCCTAACCTAACCCTAACCCAAACCATAACACTAAAACTAATGCTTACACCAACGTTAAACCTAACGATCACCCAAACCCTACCCCTAACCCTAACACAAACCCTAAATCTACTTTAACCCTAACCCTAACCCTAACCCTAACCCTAAACCTACCTGGAACCAAACTCAAACCGTAACCCAAATGCTTACACCAACCCTAACCCTAACCAAAACAATCCATAACACAAACACTAACCCTTACCCTAACACTCTCTAACCCTAACCCTAACCCGAACGCGAACCATAACCCTATTCATAACCCTAACACAAATTCTAACCCTAAACCTAAACCTAATAATTACACCAAACCTAACACTAACCCTAACACTAACCCAAACCCTAAACCCAACATTAACCTTAAACCTACCTGGAACCCAAACCCCAACCGTAATCCAAATGATTACACCAATCCTAACCATAACCCTAACCCTAACACTAAACCTAATGCTTACAACAACCATAACGCTATCCTCACCCTCTCCCTCACCCTAACCCTAACCCTAAAACTAACACTAACCCTAACCCTAACACTGACACTAATGCTTAAACCAACCCTCAACCTAACACATACCCAAACCCAAAGCAGAATCCTAACACAAAACCTAACCCTACAACTAAAACTCCCTAATTCTATCACAAACCCCAACCCTAACCCGAACCTTAACAGAAACACTAACCCTAACACTAACCCCAACCGTAACACAAATGCTTACACCAACACCAACCCTAACCCTAACACTCTCTAACACTAACCCTAACCTTAACCCTACCCAAAACTTAACCCTGTCCCTAAACCTAACACAAACCCTAACCCTAAACCTAAACCTAATACTTACACCAACCCTAACCCTATCACCAGCCCTAACACAAAACATAACCTTAACACTAATGCTAAACATAAACCTAATGCTTACACTAACCCTATCCCTAACCCTAACCCTAATCCTAAACCTAACGATAACACTAACCCTAACACTAACACAAACCCTAATGCTTACACCAACCCTAACCCTAACCCTACCCTAACCGTAACCCTAACCCTAATGCTTACACCAACCCTAACCCTAAAACTAACCCTAACCCTAACACAAACCAGCACCCTAATCCTAACCCTAACATTAACCCTAAACCTACCTGAAACCCTTACCCCAACCGTAATCCAAATGATTACACCAACATGAACACTAAACCTCATCCTAACCCTAAACCCAATACTTACACCAACCCTAACCCTAAAGCTAACCCTAACCCGGACCGTAACCCTAACCCTAACACTAATCCTAACCCTAACCCTAACACTAATGCTTACACCAACCCTAACAAAAACCCTAGCCCAAAACCTAAACCTAACACAAACCGTAACGTTAACACTAACCCTAACCCTAAACCTAATGCTTACACTAACCCTAACCATAACCCTAACCCTAACCCTGAACCTAATGCTTTACTAACCCTAACCCTAACCCTAACCCTAACACCAACCCTAACTCTAAACGTAACCCTAACCCTAACTCTTACACCAACCCTCACCCTCACTCTAACCCTAACCCTAACACAAATCCTAACACTAACACTAGTCATAACCCTAACATTAACTCTAAACCTATGTGGAACCCTAACTTCAACCGTAATCCAAATGATTACACCAACCCTAAATGTAACCCTAACCCAAAAACTCTCTAACACTAACACTATCCCTAACCCTAACACAAACATAACCCTAACCCTAACCCTAACCCTAAGCTTACAATAACCCTAACCTCAGTTTAACCTTAACCCTTACACAAACACTAACCTTAAAACTAACCCTAACCCTAATATTAAGCCTATACATACCTGGAACGCTTACACCAACCATAATCACAATGATTACAACAACACTAACCCTAACCCTAACCCTAACCCTAACACTCTCTAAACCTAACCCTAACCCTAACAAAAACCCTAACCCTAACCCTAAACCTAATGCTTACACCAATACTAAACCCAAAGCTAAAACTCAACCTCATCTTAGCCCTAACCCTAACCCTAACACTAATGTTTACACTAACCCTAACCCTAACACCAACCCTAATCCTAACACAAACCCAATCCCTAATCCTAAACCTAATGCTTACACCAACTCTAACCCTAACCCTAAACCTCACCCTCACGCTTAAAGTAACGCAAACAGAAACCCTAACCCTAATCCTAACCCTAACACTAATGCTTACACCAAACCTACACCTAACCCCAGCATAACCCTAACACAAACTCTAACACTAATCCTAACCCTAAACCTAATGCCTACACCAACCCTAACGCTAACCCTCACCCTCGCCCTCACCCTAATCCTAACCCTAAAACTAACCCTAACCAAAACCATAACCCAAACTGTAAACCGAATTCTAACACAAAACCTAACCCTATCCCTAACACTCCCTAACTCCAACTCAAACCCTAACTCTAACCCGAACCTTAACATAAACCCTAACACTAACCCTAACCCAAACCATAACCCTAACACAAACCCTAACCCTAACATTAACCCTACACCTAACTGGAACACTAAATCCAACTTTAATACAGGAAATTAAACCAATGCGAACCCTAACCCTAAACTTAAAACTAATCCTTACACCAACCCTAACCCTAAACCGAACACTAACCCGTACCGTAACCCTAACCCTAACACTAACCCTAATCCTAACACTAACCCTAATGCTTACACCAACCCTAACACAAACAATAACCCTAACCCTACCCTAACACAAACCCTAACACTAGCACTAACCCTAATCCTAACGTTACCCTAACCCTAATGCTTACACCAACCCTAACCTAACCCTAACTCTAACCCTAACCCTAACCCTAACCTTAACCCTAAACGTACCTGGAACCAAACCCCAACCGTAACTCAAATGACTACACCAACACTAACCCTAATCCTAACCCTAGCATTAACCCGAAACCTACCTGGAATTCAAACCTGAACTGTAATCCAAATGATTATACCAACCCTAACCCTAATCCTTACCCTAACACTCTCTAACCCAAAGCCTAACCTTTACCCTGACAACAAAGCTAACCCTAACAAAAACCCTAAACCTAACCCTAAACTTAACCTTAATAATTACACCAACCCTAAACCTAACCCCACCCTAACCCTAACACAAACCCTAACACTAACCCTAACACAAACCCTAACCCTAACACTAAGGCTAACGCTTACACCAACACTAACACTAACCCTTAACCAAGCATTAACACTAACTCTACCACAAACCCTAACAAATCTCTAACCCTGACCCTAACCCTAACCCTAAACCTATCTGGAACCAAACAACAACCATAAATCAAATGCTTACACCAACCCTAACCCTAACACAAACACTACGTAACTCTAACACTAACCGTAAATCTAACACTTTCTAACCCTAAACCTAAACCTAACCCGAACCCTAACCCTAACCCTAACACAAACCCTAACCCTAATCCTAACCCTAAACCTGATGCTTAAACCAACTCTAACTCTAACCCTCACCCTCACCCTCACCCTAATCCTGACTCTAAACATAAACATACCCTAACCCTAACTCTAACCCGAATCCTAAAACAAAACCTAACCCTATCCATAACACTCCCTAACTCCAACTCAAACCCAAACCCTAACCGGAACCTTAAAACAAACCCTAACACTAATCCTAACCCATAAGGTAACCCAAATGCTTACACCAATACTAACCCTAACCATAACACTCTCTAACCCTAACCAACCTGGAACCAAACAACAACCGTAACCCAAATGCTTACACCAACCTTAACCCTATCACAAACACTCCATAATTCTAACACAAAACCTAATTCTAACCCTAACCCTAACCAGAATCTGAAACCTAACCCAATAACTAACCCTAACACAAAAACTAATCCTAACCCTAAATCTAATACTTACACCAACACGAAGCCTAAACCCTAACCCTAAACCTAACACTAACCTTAACCCTAACCCTAACACAAACCCTAATGCTTATACCAACCCTAAACCTACACCTAACCCTTACCGTAACCCTAACCTAATGCTTACAGCACTCCTAACCCTAAAACTAACCCTAACCCTAACACAAACTAGAACCCTAATCCTAACCCGAACAATAACCCTAAACCTACCTGGAACCCTAACACCAAACGTAATCCAAATGATTACACAAACATTAACCCTAAACCTAATCCTAACCCTAAACCCAATACTTACAACAACCCTAACCCTAAAGCTCACCCTAACCCGGACCGTAACCCTAACCCTAACCCTAACCCTAACCCTAACCCTAACCCTAACCCTAATGCTAATGCTTACACCAATCCTAACAAAAACCCTCACCCAAACCCTAAACCTAACACAAACCCTAAATTTAACACTAACCCTAACCCTAAACCAAATGTTTACACTAACCCTAACCCTAACCTTAACCCTAAAGCTAATGCTTTACTAACCCTTAACCTAACCCTAACACAAACCCTAACTCTAACCGTAACCCTAACCAAAATGCTTACACCAACCCTAACCCTCACTCTAACCCTAACCCTAATACAAACACTAACTCTAAAACTAATCATAACCCTAATATTAAGCGCAAAACTACCTGGAACGCTAACCCCAACAGTAATCCAAATGATTGCAACAACCCTAAATCTAACCCTAACCTAAATACTCTCTAACCCTAAGCCTAACCCTAACCCTAACACAAACCCTAACCCTAACCCTAACACTAACCTTAAGACAAAAGCTTACACCAACCCTAACCCTAACCCTCATTCTCACCCTCACCCTAACCCTAACGCTAATCCTAACCCAAATCCTAACCCTAACACTAACACTAATGCTTACACCAATGCTAACACTAACCCTTAATGAAACCCTAATTACACAAACCCTAACCTTATCTCTAACCCTAACCCTAACACTAACCTTAAGACAAAAGCTTACACCAACCCTAACCCTAACCCTCATTCTCACCCTCACCCTAACCCTAACGCTAATCCTAACCCAAATCCTAACCCTAACACTAACACTAATGCTTACACCAATGCTAAAACTAACCCTTAATGAAACCCTAATTACACAAACCCTAACCTTATCTCTAACCCTAACGCTAACCCTAACCCTAAACCTACCTGGAACCAAAAACCAACCATAACTCAAATGCTTACACCAACCCCAACCTTACCCCAAACATTACGTAACTCTAACACTAACCCTAAACCAAACACTCTCTAACCCTAACCCTAAATGTAACCTGAACCCTAACCCTATCAATAACCCTAACACACACTGTAACCCTAACCCTAAACCTAATACTTACACCAACCCTAACCGTAACTCTAACCCTAATCCTTATCCTAACACTAACCCTAACACTAACACAAACACTAACATAAACCCTAAACCTAACTGGAACCATAACTCCAAACTTAATCCAAAAGAAAACACCAACCCTAACCCTAACCCTAACCCTAACCATAAAGCTAATAGTTACACCAACTCTAACCCTAAACCTAACACTAACCCATACTGTAACCCTAACCCTAACTCTAACCTTAACACAAACCCTAACCCTAATCCTAACCATAACATTAACACTAAACCTACCTGGAATCTTTTTTTTTTAATTATTTATTATTTAACTTCAGTAATTACATTGTATTATGTGACACAGTCACATAGATACTTGGGTTCTCCCACCCCTCCCCAAACCCTCCCACCACGGTGGATTCCTCCACCCTGCTGCACAACCACAGCTCAAGTTCAGCGGAGATTTCCCCATTGCAAGCGTATACCAAACATAGAGTCCAGCATCATATTGTCCCGTCAAGTTCAACGGCTTCTTAGGTATACCCTCTCTGGTCTGATGACAGAGCCAGCAGAGTATCATCCCAGTCAATTGAAAGCTCCAACATACCATCAGCAAAAATTTACATCATTATGGAATTAATTGACATAGTAATGAGTAACCAATATGTTAAAAGTAAATGCGGGTTCCCAGCCACCTTCTGTGACCACCTCACCTATACTTCAATTTTAGTTTATACACAACATATAACATTCAAAACATAACATGTTATACATAACATCATATCATCTTAAACTAAGGCAAACATGTGGTATTTAACCTTTTGGGATTGGCTCATTTCCCTTAGCATTATGGTTTCCAGTTTGGCCCATTTGGCCACAAAGAACTGCATTTTGTTTTTTTTAATAGCTGAGTAGTATTCCATGGAGTAGATGAACCATAGCTTTCTTATCCAATCCTCTGTTGATGGGCATTTTGGTTGTTTCCATGTTTTTGCAATTACTGATTGTGCTGCTATGAACATAGGAGTGCATGTTGGTTTCTCATAGAACAAGTGTTCTGGATATATTCCTAGGAGTGCTATTGCTGGATCATACGGTATGTTGAATTTGAGTTGTTTGAATGTTCTCCATACTGATTTCCATAGAGGCTGTACCAGCCTGCAGCCCCACCAGCAGTGGAGTAGGGTTCCCTTTTCCCCGCAACCTCGCCAACAAGTGTCGTTGGTGCTTTTATTCATGTGGGCCAGTCTTACTGGCGTTAGGTGGTACCTCATTGATGTTTTAATTTGGATTTCCCTTATTGCCAGGGAACTTGAGCATTTTTTCATATGTTTATTTGCCATTTGGGTTTGTTCCTTTGTGAAGTGTTTGCCCATTTCCCGTGCCCATTTCTTGAGTGGGTTGCTTGTTTTGACATTTTGGTTGTTTTGTAGCTCTTTGTATATTCTGGATATTAGCCCTCTATCACCTATGTCGTGTGCGAAGATCTTCCAATGCCAGCATCATACTGAATGGAGAAAAGCTGGAACCCTTCCCACTGAGATCTGGAACAAGACAGGGATGTCCACTTTCTCCACTACTATTCAACATAGTCCTAGAGGTACTCGCTGAGGCCATAAGACAAGAAAAAGAAATCAGAGAAATCCAAATGGGAAACGAAGAAGTCAAGCTCTCACTATACGCAGATGATATGATTCTTTATGTAGAAGAGCCAAGAGACTCAATACAGAGACTGCTAGAACTTGTACGAAAGTTTGGTAGAGTGGCAGGGTACAAAATTAATGAACAAAAATCAACAGCCATAGTGTATGCGAACAGCCCCAAGATGGAAAAAGACTTAACAAGCAAGATACCATTCAAAATAACAGAGAAAAGTATGAAATATCTGGGAATAAATCTAACCAAAAATGTAGAAGACTTATTTGAAGAAAACTACAAACTGCTTAAAAAAGAAATTGAACAAGACCTCAAAAGATGGAGTAACATCCCATGCTCCTGGATAGGTAAAATCAATATCATTAAAATGTCTATACTGCCAAAAGCAATATATACATTCAACGCAATCCCAATCAAATTGCCCAAAACATTCTTCATGGAACTGGAAACAATGATCCACAGGTTCATCTGGAAGCACAAAAAACCACGGATAGCTAGAACTATCCTGAAGAACAGGAAGTTAGCAGGGGGAATCACAGTTCCGGACCTCTGGACATACTATAGGGCAGTGGTTATCAAAACAGCGTGGTACTGGCACAAAGATAGAGAGGAAGATCAATGGAGCAGAATAGAAACGCCAGAAGGAAACCCACACAGATACAGCCAAATAATCTTTGACAAAAAGACAAACGACAACCCAGGCAAATGGGAAGGTCTGTTCAATAAATGCTGTTGGGACAACTGGTTGATAGCCTGCAGAAACAAAAAGATAGACCCACATCTCTCACCATACACTAAGATCAGATCTAAATGGATAACAGATCTAAACCTACATCCAGAAACCTTCAAACTTTTGGAAGAAAATGTTGGAAACACACTGGAACAATTAGGGGTAGGCCCTCACTTCCTAAAAAAGACTCCAGATAAAGTAGAAAGCAAGACCAAAATAAACAATTGGGACCTCATCAAACTAAGAAGCTTCTGTACAGCTAGAGAAACAATCAACAAAGTAAAAAGGCAACCTACCTGGAATCCTAACCCGAACCTTAATCCAAATGACTACACCAACCCTAACCCTAATCCTTACAATAACACTCTCTAACCCTAAGACGAACACTCACCCTAACCTTAACCCTAATCCTAACACAACCCCTAACCGTAACCCTAAACCTAATGCCGACAAAAACCGTAATGCGAACTCTAACCTTCACCCTAACCCTAATCCTAACCCTAACCCTAACACAAACCATAGCCCTAACCCTAAACATAATCCCAACTCAAACCCTAATCCTAACCCTAACACTTACTGTAATGGTTACACCAACCCTAAACCTAAACCTTATCCAAACCCTAACCCTAACCCATAACACTTAACCATAACCATATCCCCAACCCTAATGCTTATACCAACCCTAACACTAAACCTAACCCTACCTCTAACCCTAATCCTAACACAAACCCTACCCTCACCCTATCCATAATGCTTACATCAGCCCTAACTCTAACCTTAACCCTAACCCTAACCCTAACCCTAACACTAACCCTAACACAAACCCTAACCCTAACCCTAAAACAAACCCTAATGTTTACACCAACCCTAACCCTAACCCTAACCCTAACACTCTCTGACCCTAACCCTCAACCTCACCCTAACCCTAACCCTAACCATAACCTTAACACTAACCCAAACACTAATGCTTACATCAACCGTAACTCTAACCCCACTCGAACCCTAACACAAACCCTACTAATAACCCTAACACTAAACCTAATGCTTACACCAACCCTAACCCTAACCCTAGCCCTAAACCTAACCTTAACCCTAACAAAAACACTAACACTAATGCTTATACCAACCTAAAACTAATCCTTAGGCAAACCCTAACCCTAACCCTGACACAAACACTAATCCTAAGCATAAACCTAAACGTAATGCTTTCACCAACATACCCTAACCCTAACCCGAATAATACTGCAAACCCTAACCTTAACACTAACCCTAACATTAACCATAAACCTACCTGGAAACCTAACCCACACCGTAATCCAAATGATTACACCACCCTAACCCTAACCCGTACCATAACACTCTCTAACACTAAGCCTAACAATCACTCTAACCCGTACCCTCACACAAACGCTAACCCTAACCCTAACCCTAATCCGAACAAAAACCATAATCCTAACCCTAACACTAACCCCAATGCTTACACCAAACATAACCCTAACCCCACCCTAAACCTAACACAAACTCTAACCCTAAATCTAATGCTTACAACAACCCTAACCGTAAAGCTCACCCTCTCCCTCACCTTAAACAAAAACTAAACCTAACTCTAAATCTAACCCTAACACTGACACTAATGCTTACAACAGACCTAAATCTAACACTTAAACAAACCTTAACCCTAACACTAATACAAACCCTAACCCTATCTCTAACCCTAACCCTAACGATAACCATAACCATAACCCTAAACCTACATGGAACCAAACCTCAACCGTAAGTCAAATGCTTACACCAACCCTAATCCTAACCCAAACACTACGTTACTCTAACACTAACCCTAAACCTAACACTCTCTAACCCTAACCCTAAACCTAACACTAACCCTATCCCTAACCCTAACCCTAACACAAACTGTAACCCTAAACCTAAACCTAATACTTACACCAACCCTAACCATAACTCTAACCGTAATCCTTACCCTAATCCTAACCCTAACACTAACACAAACACAAACACTAACATAAACCCTAAATATAACTGGAACCCTAACTCCAATCTGAATCCAACAGAATACACCAACCCGAACCCTAACCCTAAACCTAACCCTAAAGCTAATACTTACACCAACCCTAACACTAAACCTAACACTAACCCATACTGTAACCCTAAACCTAACACTAACCCTAACCCTACCACTAGCCCTAAACCTAATACTTACACCAACCCTAACCCTAACCCTAACTCTAACCCTAACACAAACCTTAACCTAATCCTAACCATAACATTAACACTAAACCTACCTGGAATCCTAACCTGAACCTTAATCCAAATGACTACACCAACCCTAACCCTAATCCTTACAATAACACTCTCTAACCCTAAGCCTAACTCTAACCCTAACCTTAACCCTAACCCTAACACAACCCCTAACCGTAACCCTAAACCTAATGGGGACAAAAATCGTAACCCGAACCTTAACCCTCATGTTCACCCTAAAAAACCCTAACCCTAACACAAACCATAGCCCTAACCCTAAACATAATTCCAACTCAAACCCTAATCCTAACCCTAACACTTACTGTAATGGTTACACCAACCCTAAACCTAAAATTTATCCAAACCCTAACCCTAACTCATAACACTTAACCATAACCATATTCCTAACCCTAATGCTTATACCAACATTAACACTAAACCTAACCGTATCTCTAACCCTAATCCTAACACAAACCCTAACCCTCACACTATCCATAATGCTTACATCAGCCCTAACTCTAACCCTAACCCTAACCCTAACACTAACCCTAACACAAACCCTAATGCTTACACCAACCCTAACCCTAACCCTAACACTCTCTGACCCTAACCCTCAACCTCACCCTAAACCTAAATCTAACCATAACCTTAAAACTAACCCAAACCCTAATGCTTACATCAACCGTAACTCTAACCCCACTCGAACCCTAACACAAACCCTACTAATAACCCTAAACCTAAACCTAATGCTTACACCAACCCTAACCCTAACAATAACACTAACACTAATGCTTATACCAACCTAAAACTAACCCTTAGGCAAACCCTAACCCTAACCCTGACACAAACACTAACCCTAACCATGTACCTAACCATAATGCGTACACCAACCCAAACCCTAAACCTAACCCGAACAATACTACAAACCCTAACCCTAACATTAACCCTAAACCTACCTGGAGTCCTAAACCCAACCGTAATCCAAATGATTACACCAACCCGAACCCTAACCCGTACCCTAACACTCTCTAACCCTAAGCCTAACCATCACCCTAACCCTAACCCTACCACAAACGCTAACCCTAACCCTAACCCTAATGCTTACACCAACCGAAACCAAAACACTTACTCTAACCCTAACCCAAAACCCTAACCCTAACACAAACCCTAATCCTAACCGTAACCCTAACCCTAATGCTTATACCACCCCTAACCCTAACCCCACCCTAAACCTAACACAAACTTTAAACCTAACCTAACCCTAAACCTAATGCTTACAACAACCCTAACCCTAAACCTCACCCTCTCCCTCATCTTAACCCTAACCCTAAACCTAACTCTAAATCTAACCCTAATACTAAAACTAATGCTTACACCAGACCTAAAGCTAACACTTACACAAACCCTAACCCTATCTCTAACCCTAACCCTAACCCTAACCATAACCATAACCCTAAACCTATTTGAAACCAAACCTCAATCGTAACTCAAATGCTTACACGAACCCTAGTCCTAACCCAAACACTACGTAAATCTAACACTAACCCTAAACCTAACACTCTCTAACCCTACCCCTAAACTGAACCCTATCCCTAACCCTAACCAACACAAACTGTAACCCTAACCCTAAACCTAATACTTACACCAACCCTAACCATAACCCTAACCCTAATCCTTACCCTAATCCTAACCCTAACACTAACACAAACACAAACACTAACATTAACCCTAAAAATAACTGGAACCCTAACTCCAACCTTAATCCAATAGAATACACCAACCCGAACCTTAACACAAATTCTAACCCTAACCCTAAACCTAATACTTACACCAACCCTAACCCTAACACTAACACTAACACTAATCCTTACCCTAACACTAAACCTAACACAGAACAGCACCCTAATCCTAACCGCACATAAACCTTAAACCTACCTGAAACCCTAACCCCAACCATAATCCAAATGATTACACCAACATTAACCCTAAAACTAATCCTAACCCGAAACCCAATACTTACACTAAGCCTAACCCTAAAGCTAACCCTAACACGGACCGCAACCCTAACCCTAACCCTAACCCTAACGCTAATGCTTACACCAACCCTAACAAAAACCCTAACCCAAACCCTAAACCTAACACAAACCCTAACGTTAACACTAACCCTAACCCCAAACCTAATGCTTACACTAACCCTAACCCTAACCTTAACCCTAAAGCTAATGCTACACTAACCCTAATGCTAACCCTAACACAAAACCTAACTCTACCCGTAACCCTAACCCTAATGCTTACACAAACCCTAAACCTCATTTTAACCCTAAACCTCACTTTAACCCTAAACCTAATACAAAAACAAACGCTAAAACTAACCATACACCCTAATATTAAGCCCAAAACGACCTGGCACGCTAACCCCAACCGTAATCCAAATGATTACAACAACCCTAAATCTAACCCTAACCCAAAAACTCTTTAACCTTAAGCCTAAACCTAACCCTAACACAAACCCTAACCCTCACCCTAAACCTAATGCTTACACCAACCCTAACCCCAAAGCTAAAACTCACCCTCAGCCTAACCCTAACCCTAACCCTAATATAAATCCTAACCCTAATGCTTACAGTAAGCCTAACCCTAACACCAACCCTAACGCAAACACAAACCCAAACCCTAACCCTAAACCTAATGCTTACACCAACTCTACCATTACCCTAAACCTCATCCTCACGCTAAACCTAACCCTAACAGAAACCCTAATCCTAACACCAACTCTAACACTAACACTAATGCTTACACCAACCCTAACACTAACACTTATCCAAACCCTAACCCTAACTCTAACCCTAATTCTAACCCTAACCCTAACCCTAACCCTAACCCTAACCCCAAACATACCTGGAACCAAAAACCAACCTTAACTCAAATGCTTACACCAACCCTAACCCTAATCCAAACACTCCGTAACTCTAACACTAATCCTAACCCTAACACTCTCTAACCCTAACCCTAAACCTAACCTGAACACAAACCCTTTCCCTAACCTAACACAAACTCTAACCCTAACCATAAACCTAATACTTACACCAACATTAACCCTAACCAAAACTCAAATCCTTACCCTAACCCGAACCCTAACACAAACCATAACACTAACATTAACCCTAAACCTAACTGGAACCCTAACTCCAACTTTAAACCAACACATTACACCAACCCGAATCCTAACCCTAACCCTACCAATAACCCGAATAATTACACCAACCATAACCCTAAACCGAACACTAACCCATACCGTAACCGTAACCCTAACACGAAACCTAACCCTAATGCTTACACCAACCCTAACACAAACAATAACCCTAACCCTAACCCTAACACTAACACTAACCCTAACCCTAAACCTACCTGGAAACAAACCTCAACCGTAACTCAAATGCTTAAACCAACCCTAATCCTAACCCAAACACTACGTAACTAAAACACTAACCCTAAACCTAACACTCTCCCGTAATCCTAAACCTAACCCGATTCCAAACCTTATCCCTAATCTAACACAAAATCTAATCCTAACACTAAACCTAATACTTACACCAACACTAAACCTAAACCTAACACAAATCCTAACCCTAACCCTAATGCTTATACCAACCCTAACACAAACCCGAACCCTAACCCTAACCCTAACCCTAACCCTAACCCTAACCCTAATCCTATGTGGAACCAAACCCCAACTGTAACTCGAATGCTTACACCAACCCTAACACTAATCCTTACCCTAACACTCTCTAACCCAAAGCCTAACCCTCACCCTAACAATAAAGGTAACCCTAACAAAAACCATTACACTAACATTAACCTTAACCTTAGTACTTACACCAACCCTATACCTAACCCCACACTAACCATAACACAAACCCTAACCCTAATCTTTACCCTAACCTTAAGCCAAAAGCTTACACCAACCCTAACCCTAACCCTCACTCTCACCCTCACCCTAACCCTAACGCTAATCCTAACCCAAATCCTAACCCTAACACTAACACTAATGCTTACACAAACGCTAAAACTAACCCTTAATGAAACCCTAATTCTAACCCTTACACAAACCCTAACCCTATCTCTAACCCTAACGCTAACCCTAACCCTAAACCTACCTGGAACCAAAAACCAACCATAACTCAAATGCTTACAAAAACCCCAACCCTACCCCAAACATTACGTAACTCTAACACTAATCATAACCCTAACACTCTCTAACCCTAACCCTAAACCTAACCTGAACCCTAACCCTATCACTAACCTTAACACACACTGTAACCCTATCCCTAAACATAATACTTACACCAACCCTAACCACAACTCTAATCCTAATCCTTACCCTAACCCTAACACTAACACTAACACAAACACAAACACTAACATAAACCCTAAACCTAACTGGAACCCTAACTCCAACTTTAATCCAATACATTACACCAACCCGAATCCTAACCCTAACCCTACCCCTAACCCGAATACTTACACCAACCGTAACCCTAAACCGAACACTAACCCGTACCGTAACCGTAATCCTAACACGAACCCTAACCCTAATGCTTACACCAACCCTAACACAAACAATAAACCTAACCCTAACCCTAACCCTAACACTAACCAAAACCCTAAACCTACCTGGAACCAAACCTCAACCTCAACTCAAATGCTTAAACCAACCCTAATCCTAACCCAAACACTACGTAACTAAAACACTAACCCTAAACCTAACACTCTCTAACCGTAATCCTAAACCTAACCCGATTCCAAACCTTATCCCTAACCTAACACAAAACCTGATCCTAACACTAAACCTAATACTTACACCAACACTAAACCTAACCCTAACCCAAATCCTAACCCTAACCCTAATGCTTATACCAACCCTAACACAAACCCGAACCCTAACCCTAACCCTAACCCTAACACAAACCCTAACCCTAACCCTAATCCTACGTGGAACCAAACCCCAACTGTAACTCGAATGCTTACACCAACTCTAACACTAATCCTTACCCTAACACTCTCTAACCCAAAGCCTAATCCTCACCCTAACAATAAAGGTAACCCTAAAAAAACCATAAACCTAACATTAACCTTAACCTTAATACTTACACCAACCCTAAACCTAACCCCACACTAACCCTAACACAAACCCTAACCCTAATCCTAACCATAACATTAACACTAAACCTACCTGGAATCCTAACCTGAACCTTAATCCAAATGACTACACCAACCCTAACCGTAATCTTTACAATAACACTCTCTAACCCTAAGCCTAAACCTCACCCTAAACTTAACCCTAATCCTAACACACCCCTAACTCTAACCCTAAACCTAATGCCGACAAAAACCGTAACCCTGATCTAACCTTCACCCTCACCCTAATCCTAACCCTAACCCTAACACAAACCATAGCCCTCACCCTAAACATAATTCCAACTCAAACCCTAATCCTAACCCTAACACTTACTGTAATGGCTACACCAACCCTAAACCTAAACCTTATCCAAACTCTAACCATCACCCATAACACTTAACCATATCCATATCCCCAACCCTAATGCTTATACCAACCCTAACACTAAACCTAACCCTACCTCTAACCCTAATCCTAACACAAACCCTAACCCTCACCCTATCCATAATGCTTACATCAGCCCTAACTCTAACCTTAGCCCTAACACTAACACTAACCCTAACACAAACCCTAACCCTAACTCTAAAACAAACCCTAATGCTTACACCAACCCTAATCCTAACCATAACACTCTCTGACCCTAACCCTCAAACTATACCTAACCCTAAACCTAACCATAACCTTAACACTAACCCAAACCCTAATGCTTACATGAACCCTAATTCTAACCCCACTCGAACCCTAACACAAACCCTACTAATAACCCTAACACTAAACCTAATGCTTACACAACCCTAACCCTAAACCTAAAGCTAACCCTAACCCTAACAATAACACTAACACTAATGCTTATACCAAACTAAAACTAATCCTTAGGCAAACACTAACCCTAACCCTGACACAAACACTAACCCTAACCATAAACCTAACCTTAATGCTAACACCAACCCAAACCCTAACCATAACCCGAACAATACTACAAACCCTAACCTTAACCCTAACCGTAACATTAACCCTAAACCTACCTGGAAACATAACCCACACCGTAATCCAAATGATTACACCACCCCAACCCTAACCCGTACCCTAACACTCTCTAACCCTAAGCCGAACCATCACCCTAACCCTAACCCTAACACAAACGTTAACCCTAACTCTAACTCTAACCCTAACCCTAACCCTAATGCTTACAGCAACGCAAACCAAAACCCTAACTCTAACCGTAACCCAAACACTAACCCTAACACAAACCCTAACCCTAACCCTAACACTAACCTCAATGCTTACACCAACCCTAACCATAACACCACCCTAAAGCTAACACAAACTCTAACCCTAACCCTAAACCTAAACCTAATGCTTACAACAACCCTAACCCTAAACCTCACCCTCTCCCTCACCTTAACCCTAAAACTAAACCTAACTCTAAATCTAATCCTAACACTGACACTAATGCTTACAACAGACCTAAATCTAACACTTAAACAAACCTTAACCCTAACCCTAACACAAACCCTAACCCTATCTCTAACCCTAACCCTAACGATAAATATAACCATAACCTTAAACGTACTTGGAACCAAACCTCAACCGTAAGTCAAATGCTTACACCAACGCTAATCCTAACCCAAACACTACGTAACTCTAACACTAACCCTAAACCTAACACTCTCTAACCATAACCTTAAATCTAACCTGAGCCCTATCCCTAAACCTAACCCTAAAACAAACTGTAACCCTAAACCTAAACCTAATACTTACACCAACCCTAACCATAACCCTAACCCTAATACTTACCCTAATCCTAACCCTAACACTAATACAAACACAAACACTAACATAAACCCTAAACATAACTGGAACCCTAACTCCAATCTGAATCCAACAGAACACACCAACCCGAACCCTAACCCTAACCCTAAACCTAATACTTACACCAACCCTAACACCAACCCTAACACTAAACCTAACACTAACCCATACTGTAACCCTAAACCTAACACTAACCCTAACCCTAACCATAAACCTAATGCTTACACCAACCCTGACACAAACACTAACCCTAACAATACTACAAACCCAAACCTTAACCCTAACTCTAACATTAACCCTAAACCTACCTGGAGTCCTAACCCCAACCGTAATCCAAATGATTACACTAACATAAACCCTAAACCATACCCTAACACTCTCCAACCCTAAGTCCAACCTTAATCCAATAGAATACACCAACCGAACCCTAACCCTAACCCTAACCCTAAAGCTAATACTTACACCAACCCTAACCCTAAACCTAACACTATCCCGTACCGTAACCCTAACACTACCACTAACCCTAACCCTAACCCTATTGCTTACACCACCCTAACCCTAACCCAGACTCTAACCCTAACACAAACCCTCACCCTAATCCTAACCATAACATTAACTTTAAACCTACCTGGAATCCTAACCCGAACCGTAATCCAAATGACTACACCAACCCTAACCCTAATCCTTACAATAACACTCTCTAACCCTAAGCCTAACTCTCACCCTAACCTTAACCCTAACCCTAACACAACCCCTAACACTAACCCTAAACCTAATGCCGACAAAAACCGTAAGCCGAACCCTAACCCTCACGTTCACCCTAAACCTAACCCTAACCCTAACACAAACCATAGCCCTAACCCTAAACATAATTCCAACTCAAACCCTAATCCTAACCCTAACACTTACTGTAATGGTTGCACGAACCCTAAACCTAAACCTTATCCAAAACCTAACCCTAACCCATAACACTTAACCATAACCATATCCCTAACCCTAATGCTTATACCAACCCTAACACTAAACCTAACCCTACCTTTAACCCTAATCCTAACACAAACCCTACCCTCACCCTATCCATAATGCTTACATCAGCCCTAACACTAACCCTAACCCTAATCCTAACCCTAACACGAACCCTAACACAAACCCTAATGCTTACATCAACCCTAACCCTAACCCTAATGCTTTCATCAACCCTAACCCTAACCCTAACACTCTCTGACCCTAACCCTCAACCTCACCCTAACCCTAAACCTAACCACAACGTTAACACCAACCCAAACCCTAATGCTTACATCAACTGTAACTCTAACTAGACTCGAACCATAACACAAACCCTAACAATAACCCTCACCCTAACCCTAATACTTACACCAACCCTAACCCTAACCCTAAAACTAACCCTAACCCTAACAATAACACTAACACAAATGCTTATACTAACCTAAAACTAATCCTTAGGCAAACCCTAACCCTAATACTGACACAAACACTAACACTAACCATAAACATAACCTTAATGCTTACACCAATCCAAACCCTAACCCTAACAATACTACAAACCCTAACCTTAACCCTAACCCTAACATTAACCATAAACCTACCTGGAATCCTAACCCCAACCGTAATCCAAATGATTACACCAACCCGAACCCTAACCCGTACCCTAAGCCTAACCATCACCCTAACCCTAACCCTAACACAAACACAAATCCTAACCCTAACCCTAATGCTTACACCAACCCAAACCAAAACCCTAACTCTAACCCTAACCGAAACCCTAACCCTAACACAAACCCTAACCCTAACCGTAACCCAAACGCTAATGATTACACCAACCCTAACCCTAACCCCACCCTAAACCTAACACAAACTCTAACCCTAACCCTAACCCTAAACCTAATGCTTACAACAACCCTAACCCTAAACCTCACCCTCTCTCTCACCTTAACCCTAACCCTAAACCTAACTCTAACCCTAACCCTAACACTAACACTAATGCTTACACCAGCCCTAAACCTAACACTTACAAAAACCATAACCCTAACCCTAACACAAACCCTAACCGTATCTCTAACCCTAACCCTAACCGTAACTCTAACCATAGCCCTAAACCTTCCTGGAACCAAACATCAACCATAACTCAGATGCTTACACCAACCATAATCCTAACCCAAACACTACGTAACTCTAACACTAACCCTAAACCTAACACTCTCTAACCCTAACCCTAAACCTAACCTGAACCCTATCCCTATCACTAACCCTAACACAAATTCTAACCCTAACCCTAAACCTAATACTTACACCAACCCTAACCCTAAACCTAACCCTAATCCTAACCAATAACCCTAACCCTAACACAAACCTTAACCCTAACATTAACACTAAACCTAACTGGAACCCTAACTCCAACCTTAATCCAATAGGTTACACCAACCCGAACCCTAACCCAAACTGTAACCGTAAACCTAATACTTACACCAACCCTAACCATAAACCTAAGACTATCCCGTACCGTAACCCTAAACCTAACACTAACCCTAACCCTAATGCTTACACCAACCCTTACCCTAACCCTAACTCTAACCCTAACACTAACCCTAACCCTAATCCTAACCATAACATTAATTCAAAACCTACCTGGAATCCTAACCCGAACTGTAATCCAAATGACTACACCAACCCTAACCCTAACCCTAACCCTAATCCTTAAATTAACACTCTCTAACCCTAAGCCTATCCCTAACACAACCCTGACCCAACCCCAACCCTAACCCTAATGCTTACACCAACCTAACCCTAACTGTAACCCTAACTCTAAACCTAACCCTAAACCTAAACCTAAAACAAACCCTAACCCTAACCCTAACTCTAATGCTTACACCAACCTAACCCTAAGTGTAAAACCAACCCTAAACCTATACCTAAAACAAACCCTAACACTACCCTAATCGTAATCCTAATCCTAATGCTTAGACCAACCCTAGCCTTAACCCTAACGATAAAACAAATCAAGACCCTAACCCTAACCATACAATTAATCATAAACCTACCTAGAAACCTAACCTCAACCATAATCCAAATGATTACACCAACCCTAACCAACCCTAACCCTAACTTCAACCCTCTCCCTCACCCTAACCCTAACCGCAAACCTAACACTAAACCAAACCCTAACAATAACACTAATGCTTACACCAACCCTAAACTTAAACCTTACCCAAACCCTAAGCCGAACCCTAACACAAAACCTAACCCTAACCCTAACACTCCCTACTCTAACACAAACCCCAACCCTAACCCGAACCCTAAAACAAACACTATCCCTAACACTAACCCAAGTGTAACACAAATTCTTACACCAACCCTAACCCTAAGCCTAACACTATCTAACCCTATCCCTAATTTAACCCTACTACAAACCCTAACCCTATCCATAAACCTAACACAAACCCTATCCCTTAACCTAATATTTACACCAACCCTAACCCTAACACTAACACTAAACCTAACACTAACCCTAACGCAAACCCTAACACAAACCCTAAACCTAAACCTAATGTTTATACTAACCCTAACCCTAACCCTAAACCTAATGCATGCACTAACCCTAAACCTAACCCTAACACAAACATTAACCCTAAGCGTAACCCTAACCCTAGGATTACACCAACCCTAACACTTACTCTAACCATAACACTAACACAAACACTAACCATAAAACTAACCCTAACCCTAACATTAAGCCTAAACCTACCTGGAAAGCTAACCCGAACCGTAATCCAAATGATTACACCAACCCTAACCATATCCCTAATGATAAACTCTATAAACCTAAGCCTAACCCTAACCCTAACAAAAACCCTCACCCTAACCCTAACCCTAATGCTTACACCAAAACTAACCCTCACTCTAACCCTAACCCTAACACAAATCCTAACCCTAACCCGAGCCATAACCGGAACATTAACCCTAAATCAATCCGCAACCCTAACCCCAACCTTAATCCAAATGATTACACCAACCATAACCCTAATCCTAACCCAAAAACTCTCTAACCCTAAGCCTCAACCTAACCTTAACACAAACCTTAACACTAACCCTAAACCTAATGCTTACACCAACACTAACCCTAAACCTAAACCTCACCCTCACCCTAACCCTAGCCCAAACAGAAACCGTAACCCTAACCTAATGCTTACATCAACACTAACCCTAACCCAACTCTAAACCTAACACAAACCCTAATCCTCACACTAAACCTAATGCTTACACCAACCATAACCCTAACCCTAAAGCTCAACCTCATGCTAACCCTAACAGAAACCCTAATCCTTACCCTAACCCTAACCCTAATACTTACATCAACCCTAAACCTAACCCCACCCTAACCCTAACACAAACCCTAACCCTAAACCTAAACCCAATGCTTACACCAACCCTAACCCTAACCCTCACTCTCACCCTCACCCTAACCCTAATCCTAAACCTAACCTGAACCCATACACTAACCCTAACCTAAAACAAAGTCTGACCCTAACCCTTAAACTAATACTTACACCAACACTAACCTTAAACGTAAACCAAATCCTAACCCTAAACCTAACCCTAACACAAACCCTAACAATAACATTAATCATAAACCTACCTGGAATCCTAACTCCAACTTTAATTCAATAGATTACACCAACCAGAACCCTAACCATAACCCTAACCCTAAACTTAATACTTACACCAATCCTAACCCTAAACCAAACACTAACCCGTACTGTAACCCTAACCCTAACACTAACGCTAACCCTAACACTAACCCTAACCCTAATGCTTACACCAACCCTAACACAAACAATAACCCTAACCCTAAAACTAACACAAACCCTAACCCTAACCCTAACTCTAACCCTAACCCTAACCCTAAACCTACCTGGACCAAACCCCAACGGTAACTCAAATGCTTACACCAACCCTAACACTAATCCTAACCCTAACATTAACACTAAACCTACCTGGAATCCAAATCCGAACCCTAATCTAAATGATTACACCAACCCTAAACTAATCCTTACCATAACACTCTCTAACCCAAAGCCTTCACTCACCCTAACAATAAAGCGAACCCAAACAAAAACCATAACCCTAACCCTAACCTTAACCTTAATACTTACACCAAACCTAAACCTAACCGAGCCATAACCCTAACACAAACACTAACCCTAACTCTAACCCTAAGCCCAATGCTTACACCAAGCCTAACCCTAACCCTCACTCTCACCCTCACCCTACCCCTAACCCTAAACCTAAACCAAACCCTAACAAAAACACTAACACTAATGCTTACACCAACGCTGACACTAACCCTTAACCAAACCCTAACCCTAATGCCAACACAAACCCTAACCCTAACACAAATCCTAAACCTAACCCTAACCCTAAACCTAAACCTACCTGGAACCAAACATCAACCGTAACTCAAATGCTTACACCAAAACTAATCCTAACCTAAGCACTACGTAACTCTAACACTAACCCGAAACCTAACACTCTCTAACACAAACCCTAAACCTAACCTTAACACTATCCCTATCCTTAACCAAAATACAAATTATAACACTAACCCTAAATACTTACACCAACCCTAACCCTAACCCTAACCCTAACCCTGACCCTAATCCTAACCCTAACCCTAACAAAAACCCTAACCCTATCATTAACCTTAAACCTAACTGGAACCCTAACTCCAACTTTAAACCAATAGATTACACCAACCCAAACCCTAACCCAAACCCTAACCCTAAACCTAATACTTACACCAACCGTAACCCTAAACCTAAGATTAACCCGTACCGTAACCCTAACCCTAACCCTAAACCTAACCCTAGCCATAACATTAACCATAACACAAACCCTAACCATAATTCTAACCATAACATTAACCCTAAACCTACCTGGAATCCTGACCCGAACCGTAATCCAAATGACTACACCAACCATAACCCTAATCCTTACAATAACACTCTGTAACACTAAGCCTAACCCTCCCCCTAAACCTAACCCTAACCCTAACCCTAATGATTACACCAACCTAACCCTAACTGTAAACATAACTCTAAACCTAACCCTAAACCTAAACCTAAAAAAAACCCTAACCCTAACAGTAACCTTAACCCTAATGCTTATAACAACCTTAACCATTACCCTAACCCTCATCCTAACCATATCCCTAACCCTAACCCTACAATTAATCATAAACATACCTAGAACCCTAACCTCAAACGTAATCCAAATGATTACACCAACGCTAACCTTAACCCTAACCCTAACACTCTCTAAACCTAAGCCTAACCCTAACCCTAACCAAAACACAAAACCTAACCCTAACCCTAAACCTCACCCTTACCCTACACTAACTCTAACTCTAACCGTAACTTTAACCCTAACAATAACACTAACATAAACCCTAACCCTAACCCTAACATAAATCCTAAACCTACTTGGAACTCTAAACCAAACCGTAATCCAAATGATTACACCAACCTTAACCATAACACTTACACTAACACTCTCTTAGCCTAAGCCTCACCCTCACCATAACCCTAACCATAACCTTAACGCTAACACTCTCTAACCCTAAGCCTAACCCTAACGCTAACCCTTACACAAAGACTGACACTAATCCTAAAACTATTGCTTACACCAACCCTAACCCTAAACCTCACCCTCTCCCTCACCCTAACCCTAACCGCAAACCTAACTCTAACCCTAACCCTAACAATAACACTAATGCTTACACCAACCCTAAACCTAAACCTTACCCAAACCCTAAGCCAAACCCAAAGATAAAACCTAACCCTAACCCTAACACACCCTACTCTAACACAAACCACCACAAACACTAACACTAACCCCAACCGTAACACAAATACTTACACCAACCCTAACCCTAGCCCTAACACTCCCTAACCTTACCGTTAAACTTAACCCTAAACCAAACGCTAACCCTATCCATAAACCTAACACAAACCCTAACCCTAAACCTAATACTTACACCAACTCTAACCCTAACACTAACACTAAACCTAACACTAACCCTAACACAAATCCTAACCCTAACCCTAACCCTAAACCTAATGCTTACACTAACCCTAACCCTATCCCTAAACCAAATGCATACACTAACCCTAAACCCAACCCTAACACAAACACTAACCCTAAACGTAGCCCTAACACTAAGATTACACCAAACCTAACCCTCACTCTAACCGTAACCCTAACAATAACACTAATCCTAAAACTAACCCTAACCATAAGATTAAGCCTAAACCTACCTGGAAAGCTAACCAAAACAGTAATCCAAATGATTACACCAACCCGAACCATATCCCTAACGAAAAACTTTATAAACCTATGCCTAACCCTAACCATAACAAAAACCCTCACCCTAACCCTAACCCTAATGCTTACACCAACCCTAACCCTAAACCGAACACTAACCCTTACCGTAACACTAACCCTAACACTAACCCTAACCCTAACCCTAACCCTAATGCTAATACCACACTAACACAAACAATAACCCTTACCCTAACCCTAACACAAACCCTAACCCTAACACTAACCCTAACCCTAATCCTAAACCTACCTGGAACCAAATCCCAACCGTAACTCAAATGCTTAACCAACCCTAACCCTAATCCTAACCATAACATTAACACTAAACCTACCTGGAATCCAAACCCGAATCTTAATCTAAATGATTACACCAACCCTAACCTAATCCTTACCATAACACTCTCTAACCCAAAGCCTAACCCTCACCCTAACAATAAAGCTAACCCTAACAAAAACCCTAACCCTAACTCTAACCTTAACCTTAATACTTACACCAAACCTAAACCTAACCCCATGCTAAACCTAAAAAAACCCTAACCCTAACCTTAAGCCCAATGCTTACACCAACACTAACCTTAACCCTCACTCTCACCCTCACCCTAACCCTAACCATAAACCTAACCCAAACCCTAACCCTAACACTAACACTAATGCTAACACCAACGCTAACACTAACCTTTAACCCTAAGCTCAATGCTTACACCAACCCTAACCATAACCCTAATCATATCTCTAACTGTAACCCTAACCGTAACTCTAACCCTAAAACTAAACCTACCTGGAACCAAACCTCAACCGTAACTCAAATGCTTACACCAACCCTAATCCTAACCCAAAAACTACGTAACTGTAACACTAACGCTAAATACAACACTCTCTAAACCTAACCCTAAACCTAACCCGAACCCTAACCCTATCCCTAACCCTAACACAAATTATAAACCCTAACCCTAAACCTAAAACTAACACCAACCCTAACCCTAACCCTAACCCTAACACAAACCCTAACCTTAACATTTACCCTAAACCTAACTGGAACCCTAACTCCAACGTTAATCCAATAGGTTACGCCAACATGAACAATTACCCAAACCCTAACCCTAAACCTAATACTTACACCAACCCTAACCCTAAACCTAAGACTAACCCTAACCCTAATGCTTACACCAACCCTAACCCTAAACCTAACTCTAACCCTTACACAAAACCTAACCCTAATATTAACCATAACATTAACCCGAAACCTACCTGGAATCCTAACCCGAAATGTAATCCAATTGACTACAACAAATCTAACCCTAATCCTTACAATAACACTCTCTAACCCTAAGCAAAACCCTAACCCTAACGCTAACCCTAACCCTAAAGCAAACCCTAACCCTAACCCTAACCTAACACTAATGCTTACAGCAACCGAACCCTAAGTGTAAACCACTCTAAACCTAAACCTAAACCTAATTCTAAAACAAACCCTAACCCTAAATGTAACCCTAAACCTAAAGCTTACACCAGCCTTAACCCTTACCCTAACCCTATCCCGAACCCTAACCCTAAACGAAACCCTAACCCTAACCCTAACCCTAGTGCTTACACCAACCCTAGCCCTAATCCTAACCCTAACCCTAACCCTAACACAAGTCAAGACCCTAACCATAACTCTAACCCTAATGCTTACACCAACTCTAACCCTAACCCTAACCCTAACCCTGACTAAAACCCTAACCCTAAACCTAACACTAATGCTTACACCAACCCTAACCCTAATCCTAACCGTAACCCTAACCCTAAACTAACATAAACACTAAACCTAACCCTAACATTAACCCTAAAACTACCTGGAGCTCTAACCCCCACCATAATCCAAATAATTACACGAACCGTAACCATAACCCTAACCCTAACACTCTCTTAGCCTAAGTCTCAACCTCACCCTAACCCTAACCCTAACCATAATCCTAACCCTAACTCTCTCTAAACCTAAGCCTAACACTAAGCCTAACACTTACACAAACCCTAACACTAATCCTAAAACTATTGCTTACACCAACCCTAACCCTAAACTTCACCCTAAACCTCACCCTAACCCTAAACCTAACCCTAACACACTAACACTAATGCTTACACCAACCCAAACTTAACCCTTACCCAAAACCTAACCCAACACAAACACTAACCCAATCATAACCATAAACCTAATCTAACATCAAACCTACCCTAACCCGAACACTAACCCTAGCACAAACCCTAACCTTAAGCTTAACCCTAACATTAACCATAAACCTAGCTGGAATCCTAACCCCAATCGTAATCCAAATGATTACACCAAACCGAACCCTAACGCTTACCCAGACACTCTCTAACCCTAAGCCTAACCATCACTGAAACCCTAAACCTAAGCCTAACTCAAACCCTAACCCTTACCCTAACCCTAACCCTGACTAAAACCCTAACCCTAAACCTAACACTAATGCTTACACCAACTCTAACCCTAACCCTAACCCTAACCCTAACCCTCACGCTAACCGTAACCCTAACCCTAACCCTAACATAAACACTAACCCTAACCCTAATATTAACCCTAAACCTACATGGAACTCTAACCCGTACCATAATCCAAATAATTACACGAACAGTAACCATAACCCTTACCCTAACACTCTCTTAGCCTAAGGCTCACCCTCACCCTAACCCTAACCCTAACCATAACCCTAACCCTAACTCTCTCTAAACCTAAGCCTAACACTAAGCCTAACACTTACACAAACCCTAACACTAATCCTAAAACTATTGCTTACACCAACTCTAACCCTAAACTTCACCCTAACCCTCACCTTAACCCTAAACCTAATCCTAACACTAACACTAACACTAATGCTTACACCAACCCAAACTTAACCCTTACCCAAAACCTAACCCAACACAAACACTAACCCAACCATAACCATAAACCTAATCTAACATCAAACCTACCCTAACCCGAACATTAACCCTAGCACAAACCATAACCTTAAGCCTAACCCTAACATTAACCATAAACCTAGCTGGATCCTAACCCCAACCGTAATCCAAATGACTACACCAAACCGAACCCTAACACTTACCCAGACACTCTCTAACCCTAAGCCTAACCATCACCGAAAAACTAACCCTAACCCTAACACAAACACTAACCCTAACCCTAACCCTAAGCCCAATGCTACACCAAACCTAACCCTAACCCTCACTCTCACCCTCACCCTAACCCTAACCATAAACCTAAATCAAACCCTAACCCTAACACTAACACTAATGCTTACACCAACGCTAACACTAACCCTTAACCAAACCCTAACCCTAACGCAAACACAAACCCTAACCCTATCTCTAACCCTAAACCTAACCCTAACCCTAACCCTAAACCTACCAGGAACCAAACCAAATATCAACTGTACCTCAAATGCTTACACCAACCATAATCCTAACCCAAACACTACTTAACTCTAACCCTAACCCTAAACCTAACATGAACCCTATCCCTATCCCTAACCGAAGCACAAATTCTAACCCTAAACCTAAACCTAATACTTACACCAACCCTAAACCTAACCCTAATCCTAACCCTAACCCTAAACCTAACACATTCCCTAACCCTAACATTAACCCTAAACCTAACTGGAACCCTAACTCCAACTTTAAACAAATAGATTACACCAACCCAAACGCTAACCCAAACCATAACCCTAAACCTAATACTTACACCAACCGTAACCCTAAACCTAAGACTAACCCGTACGGTAACCCTAACCCTAACCCTAACCCTAGCCATAATATTAACCCTAACACAAACCCTAACCCAAATCCTAACCATAATATTAACCCTAAACCTACCTGGAATCCTAACCCGAACCGTAATCCAAATGACTACACCAACCATAACCCTAATCCTTACAATAACACTCTCTAACCCTAAGCCTAACCCTCATCCTAAACCTAACCTTAACCATAACACAAACCCTAACCCTAACCCTAACCCTAATGATTACACCAACCTAAACCTAACTGTAAACCTAACTCTAAACCTAACCCTAAACCTAAACCTAAAAAACCCTAACCCTATCCGTAACCTTAACCCTAATGCTTACACCAACATTAACCATTACCCTAACCCTCATCCTAACCATATCCCTAACCCTAACCCTAAACCAAACCCTAACACTAACCCTAAACGTAGTCCTAACACTAATGCTTAGAACAACACTTGCCCTAACCCTAACCCTAACAGTAACACAAATCAAGACCCTAACCATAACCATAACCCTAACCCTAATGCTTACACCAACCCTAACCCTCACTCTAACCCTAACCCTAACACAAATCCTAACCCTAAACCCTACAATTAATCATAAACCTACCTAGAACCCTAACCTCAACCGTAATCCAAATGATTACACAAACCCTAACTTTAACCCTAACCCTAACACTCTCTAAACCTAAGCCTGACCCTAATCCTAACACAAACCCTAATCCTAAACCTAAACCTAAACCTAAAGCTTGCACCAACCCTAACCCTAAACCTCACCCTCTCCCTCACCCTAAACCTAACCGCAAACCTAACCCTAAACCTAACCCTTACAATAACACTAATGCTTACACCAACCCTAAACCTAAACCTTACCCAAACCCTAAGCCAAACCCTAACACAAAACCTAACCCTAACCCTAACACACCCTACTCTAACACAAATCCAATCCCTAACTCGAACCCTAAGACAAACACAAACACTAACACTAACCCCAACCGTAACACAAATACTTACACCAACCCTAACCCTAACCCTAACACTCTCTAACCCTACCCTTAAACTAAACCCTAACCCAAACCCTAACCCTATCCATAAACCTAACACAAACCCTAATCCTAAACCTAATACTTACACCAACCCTAACCCTAACACTAACACTAAACCTAACACTAACCCAACACAAACCCTAACCCTAACCCTAAACCTAAACCTAATGCTTACACTAAACCTAACCCTATCCCTAAACCTAATGCATACACTAACCGTAAACCCAACCCTAACACAAACACTAACCCTAAACGTAGCCCTAACACTAAGATTACACCAACCCTAACCCTCACTCTAACCGTAACCCTAACACAAACACTAATTCTAAAACTAACCCTAACCCTAACATTAAACCTAAACCTACCTGGAACGCTAACCAAAACCATAATCCAAATGGTTACACCAACCCTAACCATAACCCTAATGAATAACTCTTTAAACCTATGCCTAACCCTAACCGTAACAAAAGCCCTCACCCTAAACCTAATGCTTACACCAAACCTAATCCTCGCTCTCACCCTAACCCTAACACAAATCCTAACCCTAACCCTAGCCCTAACCCTAACAGTAACCCTAAACCAACATGCAACCATAACCCCAACCATAATCCAAATGATTACACCAACCCTAACCCTAATCCTAACACAAATACTCTCTAAAACTAAGCCTCAACCTAACCCTAACACAAACCCTAACACTAACCCTAAACTTAATGTTTACACCAACCCTAAACCCAAACCTAAACCTCACCCTAACCCTAACCCGAATCCTAATACGTAAACCAAACCTAAACCTAATCCCACACTAACACTAACACAAACCCTAATCCTAACCCTAAACCTAAACCCAATGCTTACACCATCCCTAACCCTAACCCTCACTCTCACCCGCACCCTAAGCATAATCCTAAACCTAACCCAACCTTAACCCTAACACTAACACTAATGCTTACAAAAACCCTACCAATAACAATTACCCCAACCCTAACCCTAACTCTAACCCTAACCCTAACACAAACCCTAACCTTAAACCTACCTGGAACCAAACCCCAAGCGTAAGTCAAATGCTTACACCAACCCTAACCCTAACACAAACACTCTGTAACTCTAACACTGAACCTAACCCTAACACTCTCTAACCCTAACCCTAAACCTAACCTGAACACAAACCCTTTCCCTAATCTAACACAAACTCTAACCCTAACCATAAACCTAACACTTACACCAACATTAACCTTAACCAAAACTCAAATCCTTACCCCAACCCGAACCCTAACACAAACCATAACACTAACATTAACCCTAAACCTAACTGGAACCCTAACTCCAACTTTAATCCAACACATTACACCAACCCGAATCCTAACCCTAACCCTACCCCTAATCCGAATACTTACACCAACCCTAACCCTAAACCGAACACTAACCCGTACCGTAACCGTAACCCTAACACGAACCCTAAACCTAATGCTTACACCAACATTAACACAAACAATAACCCTAACTCTAACACTAACACTAACCCTAACCCTAAACCTAATTCTTACACCATCACTAACCCTAACCCTAAAGGATATCCTAACCCTAACCGTAACACAAACCCTAAACCTAACATTAACCCTAAACCTAACTGGAACCCTAACTCCAACTTTAATTCAATAGATTACACCAACCCGAACACTAACCCTAACCCTAACCCTAAACCTAATACTTACACCAACCCAAACACTAAACCGAACACTAACCCGTACCGTAACACTAACCCTAACACTAACCCTAACCCTAACCCTAATGCTAATACCAATACTAACACAAAACAATAACCCTAACCCTAACCCTAACACAAACCCTAACCCTAACACTAAGCCTAACCTTAACCCTAAACCTACCTGGAACCAAATCCCAACCGTAACTCTAAAGACAACACCAAACCTAACCCTAATTCTAACCATAACATTAACACTAAACCTACCTGGAATCCAACACGAACCCTAATCTAAATGATTACACCAACCCTAACCTAATCCTTACCATAACACTCTCTAACCCAAAGCCTAACCCTCACCCTAACAATAAAGCTAACCCTAACAAAAACCCTAAACATAACCCTAACCTTAACCTTAATACTTACACCAAACCTAAACCTAACCCCACGCTAAACCTAAAACAAACCCTAACACTAACCATAAGCCCAATGCTTACACCAACACTAACCTTAACCCTCACACTCACACTCATCCTAACCCTAACCCTAAACCTAACCCAAACCCTAACCCTAACACTAACACTAATGCTAACACCAACGCTAACACTAACCTTTAACCCTAAGCTCAATGCTTACACCAACCCTAACCAAACCCTAATCATATCTCTAACCCTAACCCTAACCGTAACTCTAACCCTAAACCTAAAACTACCTGGAACCAAACCTCAACCGTAACTCAAATGCTTACACCAACCCTAATCCTAACCCAAACACTACGTAACTCTAACACTAAACCTAAACACAACACTCCCTTATCCTAACCCTAAACCTAACCCGAACCCTAACCCTAGCCCTAACCCAAACACAAATTATTAACCCTAACCCTAAACCTAAAACTAACACCAACCCTAACCCTAACTCCAACCCTAACCCTAACCTTAATCCTAACACAAACCCTAACCCTAACATTTACCCTAAACCTAACTGGAACCCTAACTCCAACCTTAATCCAATAGGTTACGCCAACATGAACAATTACCCAAACCCTAACCCTAAGCCTAATACTTACACCAACCCTAACCCTAAACTTAAGACTAACCCGTACCGTAACCCTAACCCTAACACTAACCCTAACCCTAACCCTAATGCTTACACCAACACTAAGCCTAAAACTAACTCTAACCCTTACACAAACCCTAACCCTAATCTTAACCATAACATTAACCCGAAACCTACCTGGAATGCTAACCCGAACTGTAATCCAATTGACTACAACAAATCTAACCCTAATCCTTACAAAAACACTCTCTAACCATAAGCAAAACCCTCACCCTAACGGTAACCCTAACCCTAACACAAACCCTAACCCTAACCCTAACCTAACACTAATGCTTACGCCAACCGAACCCTAACTGTAAACCTAACTCTAAACCTAAACCTAACTCTAAACCTAAACCTAAACCTAAACCTAAACCTAAAACAAACCCTAACCCTAACCGTAACCCTAAACCTAAAGCTTACACCAGCCTTAACCCTTACCCTAACCCTATCCCGAACCCTAACCCTAAACGTAACCCTAAACCTAACCCTAACCCTAACACTAACCCTAATGCTTACACCAAAACTAGACCTAATCCTAACAATAACCCTAACCCTAACATAAATCAAGACCCTAACCATAACCCTAAACCTAACCATTATCCTAAACCTAACCCTTACCCTAACCCAAACCCTGACTAAAACCCTAACCCTAAACCTAACACTAATGCTTACACCAACCCTAATCCTAACCCTAACCCTAACACTAACACAAACACTAACCCTAACCCTAACATTAACCCTAAACCTACCTGGAACTGTACCCCGAACAGTAATCCACATAATTACATGAACCGTAACCATAACCCTAACCATAACACTCTCTTAGCCTAAGCCTCAACCTCACACAAACCCTAAACCTAAGATTACACCAACCCTAACCATCACTCTAACCGTAACCCTAACACAAACATTAACCCTGAAACTAACCCTAACTCTAACATTAAGCCTAAACCTACCTGGAACGCTAACCCCAACCGTAATCCAAAAGATTACACCAACCCTAACCATAACCCTAACGAAAAATTCTCTAAACCTAAGCCTAACCCTAACTCTAACACAAACCCTAACCCTAACCCTAAATCTAATGCTTACACCAACCCTAAACCTAAGCCTAAAACTCACCCTCACCCTAACCCTAACCCTAATGTTTACATCAACTCTAAACCTAACACAAACCCTAACGCTAACACAAACCCTAATACTAACCCTAAAACTAATGCTTACACCAACCCTAAACCTAAGCCTAAAACTCACCCTCACCCTAACCCTAACCCTAATGCTTACATAAACTCTAAACCTAACACAAACCCTAACGCTAACACAAACCCTAACCTTAACCCTAAACCTAATGCTTACACCAACCCTAACCCTAATCCTAAACCACACCCTCACGCTAACCCTAACTTTGACACAAACCCTAACCCTAACCCTAACACTAATGCTTACACCAACCCTAAAACTAACACAACCCTAACCCTAACACAAAACCTAACCCTAATCCTAACCCCAAACCTAATGCTTACACCAACCCTAATCCTAACCCTCACCCTCACCCTCGCCCTAAACCTAATCCTAACACAAACCTAACCCTAGCCTAAGTCTAACCCAAATCCTAACACAAAACCTAACCCTAACACTAACACTCCCTACTCCAACTCAAACCCAACCCTAACCTGAACCTTAAGACAAACCCTAACACTAATCCTAACCCCAACCGTAACCCAAATGCTTACACCAATACTAACCCTAACCATAACACCCTATAACCCTAACCAACCTGAAAAAAACACCAACCGTAACCCAAATGCTTACACCAACCCTAACCCTATACCAAACACTCCCTAACTCTAACTCAAAACCTAATTCTAACCCTAACCCTAACCCGAATCAGAACACTAAGACTGTCCCTAACCCTAACACAAAAACTAACCCTAAACCAAAACCTAATACTTTCACCAACTCTAAGCCTAATCCTAACCTTAAACCTAACACTAACCCTAACCCTAACCCTTATACAAACCCTAATGCTTACACCAACCCTAATCCTAACCCTAACCCTAACTGTAACGCTAACCCTAATGCTTACACCAACCCTAACCCTAAAATTAACCCTAACCCTAACACAAACCAGAACCCTAATCCTAACCCTAACATTAACTCTAAACCTAAATGGAACACTAACCACAACCGTAATCCAAATGATTACACAAAATTAACCCTTAACCTAATCCTAATCCTAAACCCAATACTTACTCCAACCCTAACTCTAAAGCTAACACTAACCCGGACCGTAACCCTACCCTAACACTAACCCTAACCCTAACACTAACGCTTACAACAACCCTAACACAAACCCTAACCCCAACATTAACCCTAAACCTAACTGGAACCCTAACTCCAACTTTAATCCAACAGATTACACCAACCCGAACCCTAACTCTAACCCTAACCCTAAACCGAACATAAACCATAGACCTAATGCTTACACCAACCCTAACAAAAACAATAACCCTAACACTAACCCTAACACAAACCCTAACCTTAACCCTAACTCTAAACCTACCTGGAACCAAACCCCAACCGTAACTCAAATGCTTACACCAACCATAACCGTAATCCTAACCCTAACATTTACCCTAAACCTACCTGGAATCCTAACCCGAACCATAATCCAAATGAACACACCAACCCTAATCCAAATCCTTACCCTAACACTCTCTAACACTAAGCCTAACACTCACCCTAACATTAACCCTAACCCTAACACTAACCCTAACCCTAATGCTTACACCAACCTAACCTTAAGTGTAACACCAACCCTAAAACTAACCCTAATCCTAAACCTAAAACAAACCCTAAACCTAATCCTTACACCAACCCTAGCCCTAACCCTAACCCTAACCCTAACCCTAACACAAATCCAGACCCTAACCATAACGTTAACCCTAATGCTTACACCAACCCTAACCCTCACTCTAACACTAACCCTAACACAAACCCTAACCCTAACCCTAAACCTAATGCTTACACCAATCCTAAACCTAACCCTAAACCTCACCCTTACCCTAATCCTAACCCTGACTGAAACCCTAACCATAACCCTAACACTAATTTTTACACCAACCCTAACCCTAACCCTAACGCTCAACTTAACCCTAACACTTACACTAACACAAAAACTAACCCTAACACTAACACTAACATTAACACTAAACCTACCTGGAACTCTAACCCAAACCGTAATCCAAGTCGTTACACCCACCATACCATAACCCTTACCCTAACACTCTCTAAGCCTAAGCCTCACCCTCACCCTAGCCCTAATCCTAACCATAACCCTAACCCTAACACTGTCTAACCCTAATCCTAACCCTAACCCTAACCTTTACACAAACCCTAACCCAAAAACTATTGCTTACACCAACCCAAAATATGAACTTCACCCTAACCCTCACCCTAACCCTAACCCTAACCGTAACACTAACACTAATGCTCACACCAACCCAAACCTAACCCCTAAGCAAACCCTAATCCTAAACCTAAAACAAACCCTAACACTAACCCTTACACAAACATTACCCTAATCTAACACCAACCCTACCCTAACCATAACACTACCCTAACACAAACCCTAACCTTAAGCCTAACCCTAACATTAACTATAAACCTAGCTGAAATTCTAACCCCAATCGTAATCAAATTGATTATACCAAACCGAACCCTAACCCTTATCCTAACACTCTCTAACCCTAAGCCTAACCATCACCAAAACACTAACCCTAACCCTAACACAAAACCTAACACTAACCGTAACCCTAACACTAATGCTCACACCAACCCTAACCCTAACCTCACCCTCACCCTCACCCTAACCCGAACACTAAACTTAACCCTAAGCTTAACCCTAATACTAACACTAATGCTTACAAAAACCCTAAACCTAACCCTAACCCAAACCCTAACCATAACCCTAAGACAAATCCCAACCGTAAATCTAACACTAACCCTAACCCTAAACCTAATGCTTACACTAACCCGAACACTAACCCTAAACCTAATGCTTTAGTAACCCAAACCCTAACCCTAACACAACCCACAACTCTAACCGTAACCCTAACCCTAATGCTTACACCAACCCTAACCCTCACTCTAACAGTAACCCTAACACAAATCCTAACACTAACCCTTTACCTAACCCTAACATTAACCCTAAACAAACCTGGAATCCTAACCCCAACCGTAATCCAAATGATTACACCAACCCTAACCCTAACCCAAAAACTCTCTAGCCCTAAGTCTTATTCTAATTCTAACACAAACCCTAACCCTAACCGTAAAACTAATGCTTACACCAACCCTAACCCTAAACCTAAACCTCACCCTTACGCAAACCTTAACCCTAACCCTAACAGAAACTATAACCCGAAACCCTAACCCTAACCCTTACACCAACACTAACCCTAACCCAACCCTAACGCAAACATTAACCCTATTGCTAAACCTAAAACTAAAGCTTACCATAACCCTAACCCTATACCTCTCCATCACCATAACCCTAACAGAAACCCTAACCCTAACCCTAAACCTAACCCTATCCCTAAACCTATGTGGAACCAAACCCCAACCGTAACTCAAATGCTTACACCAACCCTAACCCTAATCTTAACCATAACATTAACACTAAACGTAACTGGAATTCTAACCAGAACCATAATCCAAATGATTACACCAATCATAACCTTAATCCTTACCCTAACACTCTCTAACCCAAAGACTAACCCTCACCCTAACAATAAAGCTAACCATAACAAAAACCCTAACCCTAACCGTAACCCTAAACTTAATCCTTACACGAACCCTAAACCTAAACCGAACCCTAACCCTAACATAAACCTTAACTCTAACCCTAACCCTAAGCGCAAAGCTTACACCAACCCTAACCCTAACCCTCACTCTCAACCTCACCCTAACCCTAAACCTACACCTAACCCAAACCTTAACCCTAACACTAACCTAATGCTTACACTAACAAAACACTAACCCTATCACTAACCCTAACCATAACCCTAACCCTAAACGTACCTGGAACCAAACCCCAAAGATAACTCAAGTGCTTACACCAACCCTAACACTAACCCAAACACTACGTAACTCTAACACAAATCATAAACCTAACACTCTCTAAACCTCACAATAAACCTAACCCTAACCCTAACACTATCACTAACCCCAACCCAAACATTAACCCTAACCCTAACAATAACCCTAATCCTAACCCTAACCCTAACCCTAACACTAACACAAGCCCTAACCTTAACATTAACCCTAAACCTAACTGGAACCCTAACTCCAGCTTTATCCAATACATAACACCATCCCAAATCCTAACCCAAACCCTAACCCTAAACCTAATACTTACAGCAACCGTAACCCTAAACCTAAGACTAACCCGTACCGTAACACTAACCCAAACACTAACGCTAACCCTAACGCTAACCCTAACCCTAACCCTGATGCTTACACCAATTCTAACCCTAACAATGACTCTAACCCTAACACAAACCCTAACCCTAATCCTAACCATAACATTAACCCTAAACCTACCTGGAATCCTAACCCGAACCGTAATCCAAATGACTACACCAATCCTAACCCTAATCCTTACAATAACACTCTCTAAACCTTAGCCTAACCCACACCCAAACCTTAATCCTAACCCTAACACAAACCCTAACCCTAACCCTAACCCTAATGCTTACACCAACCTAACCCTAACTGTAACACAAACCCTAAACCTAACCCTAAACCTAAATCTAAAACAAACCCGAACCCTGAACATAAAATTAACCTAATGCTTGCACCAAACTTAACCCTTAATCTAACCCTCATTCTAACCCTATCCCTAACCCTAACCCTAACACTAACCCTAACCATAACCCTAAACCTAACCCTAATGCTTGCACCAACCCTAGCCCTAACCCTAGCAGTAACACAAATCAAGACCCTAATCATAACCCTAACACTAATGCTTACACCAACCCTAACCCTTACTCTAATCCTAACCCTAACACAAACCCTAACCCTAACCCTACAAATAATCATAAACCTACCTAGAACCCTAACCTCAACCGTAATCCAAATGATTACAACAACCCTATCCTTAACCCTAACCCTAACACTCTCTAAACCTAAGCCTAACCCTAATGCTAACACAAACCCTAACCCTAACCATAAACCTAATGCTTACACCAACCCTAACCCTAACTCTAAACCTCACCCTTACCCTAACCCTAACCCTGACTGAAACCCTTACGCTAACCCTAACACTAATGCTTACACCAACCCTAACCCTAACCCTAACCCTAACCCTAACACTAACACTAACACTAACAAAAACACTAACCCTAACCCTAACATTAACCTTAAACCTACCTGGAACTCTAACCCGAACCATGATCCAAATAATTACACGAACCGTAACCATAACCCTTACACTAACACTCTCTTAGCCTAAGGCTCACCCTCACCCTAACCCTAACCCTAACCATAAGCCTAACCCTAACTCTCTCTAACCCTAAGCCTAACCCTAATGCTAACCCTTACACAAACCCTAACACTAATCCTAAAACTATTGCTTACACCAACCCTAACCCAAAACTTCACCCTAACCCTAACCCTAACCCTAACCCTAACACTAATGCTTACACCAACCCAAACCTAACCCTTACCCAAAACCTAACCCAACACAAACCCTAACCCTAACCCTAACTCTAAACCTAATCTAACACCAAACCTACCCTAACCCGAACACTAACACTAGCACAAACCCTAACCTGAAGCCTAACCCTAACATTAACCATAAATTAGCTGGAATCCTAACTCCAACCATAATCCAAATGATTACACCAAACCGAAGCCTAACCCTTACCGTAACACTCTCTAACCCTAAGCCTAACCATCACCCAAATCCTAACCCTAACACAAACCCTAACAAAAACCCTAACCATAACCCTAACCCTAAACCTAATGTTTACAACAAACCTAACCCTAAACCTCACCCACTGCCTCACCCTAAGCCTAACTGCAAACCTAACCCTAACCCTAACACTAACAGTAATGCTTACATGAACCCTAAACATAACCCTTACCCAAACCCTAAGCTGAACCCTAACACAAAACCTAACCCTAACCCTAACACTCCCTACTCTAACACAAACCCCAACCCTAAGCCGAACCCTAACAAAAACACTAACCCTAACACTAACCCCAACCGTAACATAAATGCTTACACCAAACCTAACCCAAACCCTAACACTCTCTAACCCTACTCCTAACCTTAACTCTAACCCAAACACTAACCGTATCCTAAAACCTAACACAAACCCTAACCCTAAATCTAATACTTACAACAACCCTAACCCTAACACTAACACTAAACCTAACACTAACCCTAACACAAACCCTAACCCTAACCCTAAACCTAATGCATACACTAACCCTAAACCTAACCTTAACACAAACACTAACCCTAACCTTGACCCTAAACCTAAGATTACACCAACCCTAACCCAAACTCTAACCCTAACAGTAACAGAAACACTAACCCTAAAACTAACCCTAACCCTAACATTAAGCCTAAACCTACCTGGACCGTAAACCCCAACTGTAATCCAAATGATTACACCATCCCTAACCATAACCCAAACGAAAAACTCTCTAAACCTAAGACTAACCCTAACCCTAACACAAACCCTAACCCTTACCCTAACCCTAAAAATAATGCTTACACCCACCCTAACCCTAAACCTAAAATTCAACATCAGCCTAACCCTAACCCTAATACTTACAACAACCCTAACCCTAACACAAACCCTAACCCTAATCCTAACCCCAACCCTAACCCAAAAACTAATCCTTACACCAAACCTAACCCTAATCCTAAACCTCACCGTCATGCTAACCCATACCCTAACAAAAACCCTAACCCTAATCCAAAAACTAATGCTTACACCAAACCTAAATGTATCCCCACCGTAACCCTAACACAAACCACAGCCCTAATCCTAACCCTAATCCTAATGCTTACACCAACCCTAACCGTAACCCTCACACTCACCCTCACCCCTATCCTAACCCTAACCATAAACCTAACTCTAACCCGAATCCTAATACAAAACCTAACCCTAACTCTTACACTCCCTAACTCCAACTCAAACCCAAACCTTAACCTGAACTTTAAGACAAATCCTAACAATAATCCTAACCGCAACCGTAACCCAAATGCTTACACCAATACTAACCCTAACCATAACACCCTCTAACCCTAACCAACCTGGAACCAAACACCAAACGTAACCCAAATGCTTAACGAACCATAACCCTATCCCAAACACTCGCTAACTCTAACACAAAACCTAATTGTAACCCTAACCGTAACCCGAACCCGAAATCAAACCCTATCCCTAACCCTAAAACAAACACTAACCCTAACCCTAAACCTAATATGTACACCAACCCTAACCCTAAGCCTAATCCTAACCCTAACCCTAACCCTAGCCGTAACACTAACCCTAACCCTAACGCTAACCCTAACACTAATACTAACACAAACCCTAATGCTTACACCAACCCTAACCCTTACCCTAACCCTAACCGTAACTCTATCCCTAATGCTTAAACCAACCCTAACCCTAAAAAGAAACGCTAACCCTAACACAAACCAGAACCCTAATCCTAACCCAAACATTAACCCTAAACCTACCTGGAACCCTAACCCCAAACGTAATCCAAATGATTACACCAACATTACACCTAAAACTAATCCTAACCCTAAACCCAATACTTACACCAACCCTAACCCTAAAGCTAATCCTAAACCTGACCGTAACACTAACACAAACACTAGCCCTAACCCTCAAACTAATGCTTACACCAACCCTAACAAAAACCCTAACCCTAACCTTACCCCTAACCCTAACACAAACCCTAACGTTTACACGAACCCTTACCCTAAACCTAATGCTTACAAAAAACCTAACCCTAACCCTATACCTAAACCTAATGCTTTACTAACCCTAATCCTAACCCTAACACAAACCCTAATAGTAACCCTAATCCTAATGCTTACACCAACCCTAATCCTCACTCTAACCCTAACCCTGACACAAATCTTAACACTAACCCTAGCCCTAACAATAACATTAACCCTCAACCAAACTGGAACCCTAACCCCAATCGTAATCCAAATGACTACACCAACCCTAACCCTAACCCAAATACTCTCTAACCCTAAGCCAAACCCTAACCCTAACACAAACCATAACCCTAAACTTAAACCTAATGCTTACACCAACCATAACTATAACCTAAACCTCACCCTCACCCTAAACCTAACAAAAAACCTAATCCTAACCCAAACCCTAACCCTAACCCTAATACTTACACCAACCCTAAAACTAACCCCACACTAACCCTAACACAAATCCTAACCGTAACCCTAACCCTAAACCCAATGCTTGCATCCACCCTAACCTAGCCCTCACTCTCACCCTCACCGTAATCCTAATGCTAACCCTAACCCAAAACCTAACATTAACACTAACCCTAATGCTGACACCAACCCTAACACTAACCCTGACCCAAACCCTAACCCTAACTCTAACATAAACCCTAACCCTAACTCTAACCCTAATCCTAACCCTAACCCTAACCCTAACCCAAAGCCTAAACCTACCTGGAACCAAACCTCAACCGTAACTCAAATGCTTATACCAACCCTACCCATTACCCAAACACTCCGTAACTCTAACACTAACCCTAATTCTAACACTCTCTAACCCTAACCCTAAACCTAACCCGAACCCAAATCCTATCCCTAACTTAACACAAACTCTATCCCTAACCCTAAACATAATACTTACACCAACCCTAACCCTAAACCTAACCCTAATCCTAAGCCTAACCCTAACCCTAACACTAATCCAATAGATTACACCAACACGAACCCTAACCCTAAACCTAAACCTAACCATAATACTTACACCAACACTAACCCTAAACCTAACACTAACCCGTACCATAACCCTAACCCTAACTCTAACCCTAACCCTAACCCTAAAGCTTACATCAGCACAAACAATAACCCTAACCCTCACCCTAACACCAACCCTAGCCCTAATCATAACCCTAACCCTAAACCTACCTGGAACCGAACCCAAATCATAACTCAAATGCTTACACCAACCCTAACCCTAATCCTAACACTAACATTAACCCTACACCAACTGGAATTTTAACCCGAACTGTAATCCAAATGCTTACACCAACCATAACCCTAATCCTTACCCTAACACTCTCTAACCCAAAGCCTAATCGCATCCTAACAATAAAGCTAACCCTAACAATAACCCTAACCCTAACCCTAACCCTAATACTTACAACAACCTAAACCTAAACGGAACCCTAACGCTAACACAAACCCTAACCCTAACCCTAACCCTAAACCCAAAGATTACACCAAACCTAACCCTAAACCTCACTCTCACCCTAACCCTAACCCTAACCCTAAACCTAACACAAACCCTAAACCTAACACTAACATTAATGCGTACACCAACACTAACACTAACCCTTAACGAAACCCTAACACTAACACTAATACAAACCCTAACCCTATGTGTAATACAAACCCTAACCCTAACCATAACCCCAAACCTACCTGGAACCAAACCTCAACCATAACTGAAATGCTTACACCAACCGTAACCCTAACCCAAACACTCCGTAACTCTAACACTAAACCTAAACCTAATACTCTCAAACCCTAACCCTAAACCTAACCCGAACACTAAACCTATCACTAACCCTAACACAAACTCTAACCTTAACCCTAAACCTAATACTTACACCAAACCTTACCCTAGCCTAACCCTAGGACTAATTCTAACCCTAACCGTAACACTAACACAAACCCTAATCCTAACATTAACCCTAAACCTAACTGGAACCCTAACACCAACCTTAAACCAATAGATTACACCAACCCGAAATCTAACCCTAACCCTAACACTAAACCTAATACACCAACCGTAACCCTAAACGTAAGGCTTACCCGTACCCTAACCCTAACCCTAACTCGAACCCTAACACAAATCCTAACCCTAATCCTAACCATAACATTAACCCTAAACCTACCTGGAATCCAAACACTAACCGTAATCCAAATGACTACACCAACCCTAACCCTAATCATTATAATAACACTCTCTAACCCTAAGCCTAACCCTCACCCTAACCTTAACGCTAACCCTAATACAAACCCTAACCTTAACCGTAACCCTAATGCTTACACCAACCTAACCCTAACTGTAAAACCAACCCTAAACCTAACCCTAAACCTAAACCTAAAACAAATCCTAACCCTGAGTGTAAACCTAACCCTAATGCTTACACAAATCTTAACCCTTACCCTAACCCTCATTCTTACCCTATCCCTAAACAAAACCCTAAATCTAACTCTAACACTAACCCTAACTGTAACCCTAACCCTAATGCTTACACCAAACCTAACACTCATTCTAACCCTAACCATAACCCTAACACAAACCCTAACCCTAACACTACCATTAATCCTAAACCTACCTAGAATCCGTACCCCAACCATAATCCAAATGATTACACCATCCCTAACCTTAACCCTAACTTAACACTTTCTAAACCTAAGCCTAACACTAACCCTAACCCTAACCCTAACCCTTAACCTAATGCTACATCAACAGTAACCCTAAAACTAAACCTCACCCTCACGCTAACCCTAACCGTAACATTAACCCTTACCCGAAACTTAATGCTTACACCAACCCTAAACCTAACCTTACCAAAACACTAACCCTAACACTAATCTTAACCATAAACCTAATGCTTACATCAACCCTAACACTAACTCTCACCCTAACCGTCACCTTAACCCTAACCCAAAACCTAACCCTAAGCCTAACACTAACTCTAACGCTTACACCAACCCTAAACCTAACCCTTACCCAAACCGTAACCCTAACCCTAACACAAACCCTAACCCTAACTCTAACCCTAACAATAAACCTAACTGGAACCAAACCACAACCGTAACCGAAATTCTTACACCATACCTAACCCTAACATAAGGCTCCATAACGCTAATACTAACCCTAACCATAACACTCTCTAACCGTAAACCTAACCGTAACCCTAAACCTAATCCTAACCCTAACCCTAACACAAACTCTAACCTTAACCCAACACCTAATTCTTACACCAGCCTAACCCTAACCCTAACCCTAACCCTAACCCTAACCCTAACCCTAACCCTAATGCTTAACAGCAAAATAACCATAACCCCACCCTAACCCTAACAAAAACTCCACCCTAAACCAATCCCTAAACCTAATGCTTACACCAACCACAACTCTAAACCTCACCCTCTCCCTCACCCAAAACCTAACCCTAAACCTAACCCTAACCCTAACCCTAACACTAATACTTACACCAACCCTAAACATAACACTTACCCAAATCAAACCCAAACCCTAAAACAAAACCTAATCCTAAAACTAACCCTAACCCTAAACCTAATGCTTTTACTAACCCTAACACAAACCCTAACCCTAACCCTAACCCTAATGCTTACACCAACCCTAACGCCAACCCTAACACTAAACCTAACCCTAACATAAACCATAAGAGTAACACTAACCATAACCATAAACCTAATGCTTACAATAAGACTAACCCTAAACCTAACCCTAAACCTAATGCTTACACTAACTCTAACAATAACCCTAACTCTAACCATAACCCTAACCCTAATAATAACAGAAATCCTAACCCTAACACTAAACCTAACCCTAATGCTTACACCAATCCTAACTATAACTCCACCCTAACCCTAACAAAACGCGAACCCTAACCCTAAACCTAAACCTAATGCTTACACCAACCCTAACCCTCACTGAAACCCTAACCAGAACAGAAACCTTAACCCTAATATTAACCCTATAACTTCCTGGAAACCTAACCCCAACAGTAACCCAAATGATTACAACAACCCTAACCGTAACCCTTTCCCTAGCACTCTCTAACCCTAAGCCTAACACGAACGCTAACACAAACCCTAACTCTAACAGTAAACCTAATGCTTACACCAACCCTAACCCTAACCATCACCCTCACACTCACCCTAACCCTAACCCTAACCCTAACCCTAACCCTAACCCTAACCCTAACACTAATACTTACACCAACCCTAAACATAACAATTACCCAAATGAAATCCAAAACCTAACACAAAACCTAATCCTAAAACTAACCCTAACCCTAAACCTAATGCTTATACTAACCCTAACACAAACCCTAACCCTAACCCTAACCCTAATGCTTACACCAACCCTAACACCAACCCTAACACTAAACCTAACCCTAACATAAACCCTAACAGTAACACTAACCCTAACCATAAACCTAATGCTTACAATAAGACTAACCCTAAACCTAACCCTAAACCTAATGCTTACACTAACTCTAACAATAACCCTAACTCTAACCATAACCGTAACCCTAATAATAACAGAAATCCTAACCCTAACACTAAACCTAACACTAATGCTTACACCAATCCTAACTATAACTCCACCCTAACCCTAACATAAACGAGAACCCTAACCCTAAACCTAAACCTTAGGCTTACACCAACCCTAACCCTAACCCTAACCATCACCCTCACACTCACCCTAACCCTAAACCTAAACGTAACACTAACCCTAACACTAACACTAATGCTTACATCAACCCCAAAACTAACCCTTACCAAACACTAACCCTAACCCTAATACAAACCATAACACTAACCCTAACCGTAATGCTTACACCAACACAAGCCCTAACCATAACCCTTACCCTAACACTAACCCTAATCCTAACAAAAACACTAACCATAACCCTAATACTCCCTAACTCTAACACAAACCGCAACCCTAACACGAACACTAACACAAACACTAAACCTAAACCTAAACTCAACCCTAACCCTAAACCAAACCCTAACCCTAAGCATAACACTAACAGAAATCCTAACCCTAACAAAAACAATAACCATAACCATAAACCTACATAGAACCCTAACCCTAACACTAACAGTAACCAGAACCATAATCCTAATCCTAACATTAACGCTAGACCTACCTGGCCCTAACACAAAACGTAATCCAAATGATTACACCAACCCTAACCCTAACCATAACCATAACCCTAACCATAACCTAATACTTACACCAACCCTAAACCTAAACCAATCCATAAATCAGACTGTAACCCTAACCCTAGCATTAACCCAAACCCTGAACCTTACCCTAATGCATACAAAAACATAACACAAACCCTAACCCTAACCTTAACACAAACCCTAACCCTATCCGTATCCCTAAACCTAATGCCTACACCAACCCTAAACTTAACCCCACCCTAACCTAAAACAAACCCTAACTCTAACCCTAAACCTAAACCTAACGCTTACACCAACCCTAATCCTAATCATCACCCTCACCCTCACTCTAACTACAACCCTAAACCTAACCCTTACCCTAATCCTAACACTAACACTAATGCTTACACCATCCCTAAATCTAAACCCTTACCCAAAACCTAACCTTAACCCTAACAAAATCGCTAACCTATCTCTAACCCTCACCCTAACCCTAAACCTACCTGGAAGCAAACCCGAACAGTAACTCGAATGCTTTAAACCAACCCTAACCCTAACCCAAACACTCCTTAACTCTAACAATAACAGTAGATTTAACCTCACCCTAAAACAAACTCAAACCCTAACCATAATTGTAATGCTTACATAAATCCAAACCCTAACCCTAACCCTAACCCTAACACTAACATTAATCCTAACAAAAAACCTAACCCTAACCCTAACACTCCTAACTCTAACACAAACCCCAACCCTAACACGAACCCTAACACAAATACTAACCCTAACCCTAACCCCAAACGTAACCCAAATGCTTACACCAACAAAAACCCTAACCCTAACACTCTCTAACTCTAACCCTAACCCGAACCCGAACCCTAACTCGATCTCTAACCCTAACACAAACCCTAAACCCAACACTAAACCTAATAATTACACCAACCCTAATCCTAACCCAAACACTCCCTAACTCTAAAACTAACCCTAACCCTATCCCTTATCCTAACCCTAAACATAACCCTAAACCTAACACAAAACCTAACCCTAACATTAACCCTCAAGCAACCTGGAATCCTAACACCAACCGTAATCCAAATGATTACACCAGCCCTAACCCTAAACCTTACCCTAACACTCTCTAACCTTAAGCCCAACCCTAACCCTAACCCTAAACCTAACACACACCCTTACCCTAACCCTAACCCTAAACCTAATGCTTGCACTAACCCTAACACAAACCCTAACACTAACCCTAATACTTACACCAACCCTAACACAAACCCTAACACTTACCCTAACACTAACACTAACCTTAACCCTAAACCTAATGCTTACCCTAAGCCTAACCCTAACCATAACCCTAACACAAACCATAACCTTAATTCTAACCCCAACCCTAACCCTAAACCTACCTGGAACGAAACCCCAACCGTAACCCAAATGCTTACACCAACCCTAACCCTAACCCAAACACTCAATAATATTAAAACTAACCCTAACACTATCCTTTACCCTAACCCTAACCCTAAACCTAAACCTAACACAAACCCTAATCGTAACATTAACCTTTAACCTAATGCTTACACTAACGCTAAAACAAACGATAACCCTAAGCCTAACCCTAATACTTACACCAAACCTAATCCTAACCCAAACACTCTCTAACACTAAAACTAACCCTAACCCTATCCCTTACCCTTACCCTAACCCTAACCCTAATCCTAACCCTAAAACTAAACCTAACACAAACCCTAACTCAAACCCTAACCATAAAACTAATACGTACACAAACTCTCTAACACTGAACCTAGCCCTAACCAGGACCGTAACCCTAATCCTAACACTAACCCTAACCCTAACCCTAATGCTTACACCAACCCGAAAACAAACCCTAACCCTATCCCTAACCCTAACACTAACCCTAACCCTAACCCTAACAGTAAACATAACCCTAATGCTTACACAAAAATTAACCCTAACCCTAACACTAATCCTACAGCAAATGGTAAACGTAACCCTAATGCTTACACAAAAACTAACGCTAACCCTAACTCTAACCCTAACACAAACCCTAACACTAAACCTAACATTAACCCTAAAACTACCTGGAACCATAACCCCAAATGTAATCCAACTGTTTACGCCAACCCTAACCCTAACCCTAAAACTAAGCCTAACCCTAAACCTAATACTTACACCAACACTAACCATAAGCCTAACCCTAACTCAGACTGTAACCCTAACTCTAACACTAACCCTCACCCTAACCATTACGTTAACCCTAACGCTAACACAAACATTAACCCTAACACTATCCCTAACCCTAAACCTAATGCTTACACTAACTTTAATCCTAAACCTAACCCTAAACCAAATGCTTATACTATACCTAACAATAACCGTAACTCTAACCCTAATTCTAACTCCAACCCTAACCCTAAAACAAACCCTAACCCTATCAGTAACCCTAACCCTAATGCTTACAACAGCCCTAACCCTAACCCTAATACTAATAGTAACCCTAAACCAACATGGAACCATAATCCCAACCGTAATCCACATGATTACACCAACCCTAACCCTAACCCTAAACCTCACACTCACCCAAACCCTAACCCTAACAGAAAGCAAAACCCTTATTCTAACCCTAATCATAACCCTAAAGCTTACACAAACCCTAACTGTAACCTCACCCTAACCCTAACAGAAACCCTAATTCTCACCCTAACCCTAACCCTAATGCTTACACCAACCCTAACACAAACATTAACCCTATCCCTAAACCTAACCCTAACACAAACTCTAACCCTAAAAATAATGCTTACAATAACTCTAACCCTAAGCTTAACCCTAAACTTAATGCTTACACTAACCCTAACAATAACTATAACTCCAACACTAACCCTAAACTAACCATAACACAAACCATAACCCTAACCCTACCCCTAAACCAAATCTAACACCAATCCTAACCCACACTCTAACCGTAACCTTAACTCAAACCCTAACCCTAACCTTAATGCTTACACCAACACACACCCTAACCCTAACCCTAACACTAACACTAACACTAAACTAAGCCTAATCCTATCACAAAACCTAAACCTAACCCTAACACTCCCTAACTCAACACAAACCACAACCCTAACATGAATACTAACACAAACACTAACCCTAACCCTAACTCCAACCGTAAACCAAATACTACACCAAACAAAACCCTAACCCTAACACTCTCTAACCCTAACCCTAACATAACACTAACCTGAACCCTAAACCTATCCCTAACCCTAACACAAACCCTAACCCTAACCGTAAACCTAATACTTACACCAACCCTAACCCTAACCCTAACGCTAACCCTAACACAAACCCTAAACCTAACCCTAACCCTAACCTTAACTGTAATACTTACACCAACCCTAATCTTAACCCTAACCCTAATCCTAACCCTAACCCTAAACGAAACCCTAACCATAACACTAACCCTAAACCAAGCCTAACCCTGAACCTAACTCAAGTCCTATTGCTAACCCTAACGCTAACCTTAACCCTAAACATACCTACAACCTTTCCCTAACGCTAACCCTAACACAAACCAGAACCATAATCCTAATCCTAACATTAACCCTAAACTTACTTGGGACCCTAACCCCAACCGTAATCCAAATGATTACAACAACCCTAACCATAACACTAAGTCTAACCCTAAACCTAATACTTACACCAACCCTAACCCTAACCCTTACCCTAACACTCTCTAACCCTAACACATACCCTAACCCTAATCCTAACCCTAAACCTACCTGGAACCACACCCCAACCGTAACCCAAATGCATACACCAACACTAACCTTAACCCAAACAATCCCTAACCCTAACCCTAAAACTAACACAAATGCTTACACCAACCCTAAACCTAACCCTTACCCAAACCCTAACCCTAATGCTTACAATAAGCTTAACCCTAACCATAACCCTGAAGCTAATGCTTATACTAACCCTAACAATAACCATAATCATAATCCTAACACAAGCCCTAACACTAACCGCAATCCTAACCCTAATCTTACACCAAGCTAACCCTAACCCTAACCCTAACCCTGGCACATACGAGAACCCTAATCCTAACTCTAATATTAATAATAAACCTACCTGGAACCCTAACCCCAACCGTAATTCAAATGATTACACCAACCCTAACCCTAACCCTAAAACTAATAATTACACCAACCCTAACTCTAAAAATAACCCTAACCCGCACCGTAACACTAATCCTAACCCTAACCCTAATCCCAATGCTTACACCAACCCTAACTCTAACCATAACCTTAACTCTAACACAAACCCTAACACTAACACTAACCCTAACCCTAACTGTAACCCTCACACTAATGCTTACACCAACACTAACCCTAACCTTAACCCTAAAACAAATCCTAACCCTAATCCTAACCCTCACCTTAACATTTACCCTAAACCTTCCAAGAATCCTAACCCCAACCATAATCCAAATGATTACTCCAACCCTAACCACAACCCTATCCATAACACTAACGCTAAGCCTAACCCTCAACCTAACCCTAACCCTAACACAAACACTAACCCTAACATTAACCTTAACCCTAATGCATACACCAACACTAACCCTAACTCCACCCTAAACCTAAAACAAACCCTAACCCTTATCCTAACCCTAAACCTAATGCCTTCACCAGCCCTAACCATAAACCTCACCCTCTCACTCACCCTAACACTAACCCTGAACCTAACCTTAACCCTAATATTAACACTAACACTAAGGCTTACACCAAACCTAAACCTAAACCTCACCCTCTCCCTCATCCTAAATCTAACACTAAAGCTAACCCTAGCACTAACACTAATGCTTACACCAACCCTAAAGATAACTAATACCCAAAACCTAACCCTAACCCTAAACCTAATACTTACACCAACCCTAACATTAACCCTAACCCTAACACAAACCCTAACGTGATCCATAACAATAAACCTAAAATTACACCAAACCAAACCCTAACACCAACACTAACCCTAACCATAACCCTAACCCTAATGCTTACACCAACCCTAACATTAACCCTAACCCTAACCCTAACACAAACCCTAACCCTAACCCTAACCCTAATGCTTACAACAATCCTAACACAAATTCTAACCCTAACCCTAAACCTAATGCTTACACTAACCCTAACCCTAACTTAACCCTAAACCTAATGCTTACACTAACCCTAACAATAACCCAAATCTAACCCTAAACCTTACCCTAACCCTAACCCTAACCCTAAAACTAACACAAATGCTTATACCAACCCTAAACCTAACCCTTACCCAAACCCTAACCCTAACCATAACACATATCCTAACCGTAACTCTAACCCTAACCTTAACCATAAACCTACCTGGAACCAACCCCCCACCGTAACCCAAATGCTTACACCAACCCTAACCCTAACCCAAACACTCCCTAACTCTAAAAATAACCCTAACCCTAACCCCAAACCTAACACAAACCTAACCCTAAACCTAATCGTAATGCTTACTCCAACCCAAACCCTAACCCTAACCCTAACACTTACACTAACCAGAAACCCAAAACAAACACTACGGCTAACCCTAACACTCCCTAACTCTAACACTAACCCTAACCCTGACCCAAACCTTAGCACAAACCCTAACCATAACCGTAACCCGAAATGTAACTGAAATGCTTACATCAACACGAACCCTAAACCTAACACTCTCTAACCCTAAGGCTAACTCTAACCGGAACCCTAAACCTAACACAAACCCTAACCCTAACATTAACCCTAAACCTACCTGGAACCCTAACCCCTACCTAATCCAGTTGAATACACAACCCCTAACTCTAAACTTAACTCTAACACTCTCTAACCCTAAGCCTAAAACTAACCCTAACACAAACCATAACCGTAACCCTAACCCTAATGCTTAAACCAATACTAAACCTAAACCTCACCCTTCATCCTCACCCTAAACCTAACCCTAAACCTAACCTAACCCTAACCCTAACACTTACACTAATGCTTACACCAACTCAAAACCTAACCCAAAAACAAACCCTAACAATAACCCTAAACTTCACTGTGACCCTAACCCTAATGCTTACACCACCCATAACCCTGACCCTAACTCTAACCCAAACCCAAAACCAAACCCTAACATTAACACTAAACCTACCTGGATCCTAACCCCAACCGTAATTCAAATGATTACACCAACCTTAAGCCTAACTCTTACCCTAACACTCTCTAACCCAAAGCCTAACCCTCACTGTAATGATAACACAAACCCTAACCCTAACACTAACACTAACACTAATGCTTACACCAACCCTAACCCTAACACAAACCCTAACCCTAAGCCTAACCCTAACCCTAACACTAACCCTAACACAAACCCTAACCCTAAGCGTTACCCTAACATAATTCTTACACCATCCCTCACCCTCACTCTAACCGTAACCTTCACACGAACCCTAACCCTAATATTAACCCTAAACCTAAACCTAAAACTTACACCAACCCTAAAGGTAACCCTAACCCTAACCCTAAACCTAATAATTCCACCATGCCTAACCCTAAACATACCATAACACAGACCATAACCCGAACCCTAACCATAATCTTTACCTTAAGGTTTACACCAACACTAACACAAATGCTAACTCCAACCATAACCCTAACACTAACACTAACCCTAACCCTAAACCTAATGCTTAAAATAACACTAACCCTAACCGTAACTCTAACACAAACCCTAACCCTAACACAAAACCTAACCCTATCCGTAACTCTACCACTAATGCTTACACCAACCCTAACCTCACCCTAACATTAACCCTAACCCTACCTGGATCCCTAACCCAACCGTAATCCAAATGATTACACCAACCCTAAACCTAACCCTAACCCTAAATTTCTCTAACACTAAGACTAACCCTAACCCTAACACAAACCCTAACACTAACCCTAAGCCTAATGCTTACACCAACTCTAACCCTAACCCTAAACCTCACCCTCACCCTAACCTTAACGCTAACAGTAACCAAAACCAATAACCGTAACCATAACCCTAACCCTAATGCTTACATCAACCATAACCCTAACCCCACCCTAACCCTAACCCTAACACAAACCCTAACCCGAACCCTAACCCTAAACCTAATGCTTACACCAGCCATAACCCTAACCCTCACCCTCACACTAATCCTAACCCTAATCCTAACCCTAACCCTAACACTAACACTAACACTAACACTAACACTAACACTAACACTAACACTAACACTAATGCTTACACCAACCCTAAACCTAATTCTTACCCAAACCCAAACCCTAAACCTAAGACAAACCCTCACCGTAACTCTAACCCTAACCCTAACACTAAACCTACCTGGAACCAAATCCCAACCGTAACCCAAATCTTACACCAACCCTAACCCTAACACAAACACTCCCTAACTCTAACATTAACCCTAACGCTAACACCAACACTAACACAAACCCTAACCCTAACCCTAATCGTAATCCTTACACGAACCCAATCCCTAACCCTCACCCTAACCCTAACACTAACCCTAATCCTAACACAAAACCTAAGCCTAACCCTAACACTCCCTAACTAACACAAACCCGAACCCTAACACGAACCCTAACAAAAACACTAACACTAACCCTAACCCCAACCGTAACCCAAAAGCTTACACCAACAAAAACCCTAGATCTAACACTCTCTAACCCTAACCCTAACCCGAACCCTAAACCTATCTCTACCCCTAACACAAACCAAAACCCTAACCCTAAACCTAATACTTACACCTACCCTAACCCTAACCGTAAGCCTAACACTAACACTAACCCTATCACAAACCCTAAACCTAACCTTAAGCCTAACCTTAATCTTACACCAACCCTAACCCTAACCCTAAACCTAAATCTAAACCTAAACGTAACCCTAACCCTAAGCCTAACCCTAACCCTAAACCAAACCCTAACCCTATCCCTAACCCTAACACAAATACTAACCCTAACCGCAACCCTAACCATAATGCTTACAGCAACCCTAACCCTAACACTGACCCTACCCTAACACAAACCAGAACCCTAATACTTACGCCAACCCTAACCCTAACCCTTACCCTAACCCTAACAAAAACTCTAACTCTAACATTAACTCTAAACCTACCTGGAACCATAACCCTAAACTAATCCAAATTTTTACACCAATCCTAACCCTAAACCTAACACTCTCTAACACTAACCCTAACCCTAACCCTAACACAAATCCTAACCCTAACAATAAAACTAATGCTTAGATCAACCCTAACCCTAAACCTCACCCTCACCTACATTCTAAACCTAAATCTAACCCTAACCCTAACACTAACACTAACTGTAACCTTAATCCTAATGCTTACACCAACCCTAAACCTTACCCAAACCCTAAACCTAACACAAACCACAACCCTAACCGTAACCCTTACCATAATGCTTACACCAAAACTAACCCTAACCCTAAGCCTAATGCTTACACTAACCCTAACTCTAACCCTAAACTTCACCCTCGGCCTAAGCTTAACCCTAACAGAAACCCTAATCCTAACCCTAAACCTAACCCTAACCCTAATGCTTACATCAACACTAACCCTAACCTCACCCTACCCCTAAAACAAACATTAACCCTAACCCTAACCCAAATGTTTACACCAACCCTAACCCTAACCATCACCCTCACCCTCACCGTCACCCTAACTGAAAACCTAAACTTAGCCCTAACCCAAAACTTAACACTAACACTAATGCTTACAGGAACCCTAAACCTAACTTAACCCAAACCCTAACCCTAACCCTAACACAAAATCTAACCGTAACTCTAACACTATCCCTAACCCTATACCTTATTGAAACCAAAGCGAACCGTAACACAAATGCTTACACCTACCCTAACCCTAACCCAAACACTTCCTAACTCTAAAACTAACCTTAACCCTCACCGCAACACTAACACAAACCCTAACCCTAACACTCACTAACTCTAATACTAATCATAACCCTAACCCGAACCTTAACACAAACCCTAACCCTAATCCTAACCCAAACCGTAACCCAAATGCTTACAGCAACACGAACCGTAACCCTAACACTCTCTAACCCTAACGCTAACCCTAAACCTAACCCTGAACATAAAACTAACCCTAACACAAACCCTAACCCAAACATTAACACTATACCTACCTGGAACCCTAACCCCAACTTAATCCAAATGATTACACCAACCCTAACCCTATCCCTAACCCTAACGCTCTCAAACCCTAAGCCTTACAGTAACCCTAACACAAACCCTAACCTTAATCCTAAAACTAATGCTTATATCAATCCTAACCCTAAACCCCAACCTTCACCCTCACTCTATCCCTAAATCTAACCCTAACCATAAACCTAACTGACACTAACCGTAACCCTAACCCTAATGTTTACACCAACCCTAACCTTAACCCTTACCCAAACCCCAATCCTAACACAAACCCTAATCCTAAGCGTAACACTAACCCTAATGCTAACAACAACCCGAAACCTAACCCTAACCCTAACCCTAACACAAACCCTAACCCTAACCCTAATACTTACACCAACCCTAACCTTAACCCTAACTCTAAGCCTAACCCTAATGTTTACACCAACCCTAACCCTAACCCTAACTTTAACCCTTATGTAAACCATAACACTAACCCTAACCCTAACACTAACCCTAAGCCTAACCCTAACACAAACCCTAACCCTAACACTAACCCTAACCCTAACCATAACACAAACCAGAACCTTAATCCTAATCCTAACATTATCCCTAAACCTACCTGGTACCTTAACCCCAAACATAATCCAAATGATTACATCCACTCTAACCCTAACCCTAACCCTAACCCTAACCCTAACCCTAATGCTTACACCAACCCTAACACAAACCCTAAACCTAACCCTAACCCTAACCCTAACACAAACCCTAACCCTAACCCTAACCCTAACCGTAACCCTAATGCTTACACCAACCCTAAACCTATGCCTAACTCTAACCCTAACACAAACCCTAATCCTAACCGTTACCCTAACCCTAATGTTTACACCAACCCTAACATAAATCCTAACCCTAACTCTAATCCTAACCCTAACCATAACCCTAACCCTAACCCTAACCCTAACACTAACACAATCCCTAACCCTAACCATAACCCTAGCCCTAATGCTTACACCAAGCCTATCCCTAACCCTAACCCTAACACAGACCAGAACCCTAATCCTAATCCTAACATTAACCCTAAACCTACCTGGAACCCCAACCCCAACCGTAATCCACATGATTACACCAACCCTAACCCTAAGCCGAACCCTAACCCTAAACCTAATACTTATACCAACCTTAAACCTAAACCTAACCCTAAGTCAGACCATAACCCTAACCCTAACACCTACTCTAACCCTAACCCTAAATCCTAATGCTTACACCAACCCTAACACAAACCCTAACCCTAACCCAAACCCTAATCCTAACCCTAACCCAAACCCTAACCCTAACCATAACCCTAACCCTAATATTTACACCAACCCTAACCCTCACTCTAACCCTAACCCTAACACAAACCCTAACGCCAACCCTAACATTAATCCTAAACCTACTTGGAACCCTAACCCCAATCGTAGTCCAAATGATTACACCAACACTAGCCCTAACCCTAACCCTAACACTCTCTAACCCTAATCCTAACCCTAACCCTAACCCTGACCCTAAACCTAATGCTTACACCAACTCTAACCCTAACCCGCACCCTCACCCTCACCCTCACCCTAACCCTAACCCTAATCCTAATACTAACACTAATGCTTACACCAACCCTAACCCTAACTCCACCCTAACCCTAACACAAACCCTAACACTAACCCTAAACCTACCTGGATCCCTAACCCAACAGTAATCCAAGTGGCTCAGACAGAGCGTGAACAGCATATTCAGATGTACATGGAGTACGTGGTAGTACTTTGGAACCTGCAGAAGACGTCTTGTACCACAACAGAGGACAGAAGAGAGAAAAAATGGATCACCTACCCCAGCAAAGTATTGACAATGCTTCTCCTGGGCTAATGGAGACTCTAAGGTGGACTAGGTCACTCGGTGCATTTTTGTGAGATTTATTCCTGCTCTGAGTGGTGGGATCAGCTGTAATTTGGAACTGTCAAACTATCAAAACCTCATGAGCAGGACCCTCAGAGCATGCCTTACATGAGGGACTCTAGGCTGGTGTTAGGTATCTGCCACCCTCCTGGGGTGCAGAGGCATTTGGAAGTACAGGTGTGGCTTCTCTCTTATCTGCCCTTTTCCCCCAGAACCAGAAAGAAAAAAAAAAAAAAAAGAACATGGAAATTGTCATCTCAACCACCTTCTCATAGTCCTTGACCTTAATCAGCCTAAGCAACAATGTAAAAATCAGTAAAGATCAAGGAGAACAGGTGGAAGGATTCTCAGAGTGTGTTCAGGGATTCAGCAGTCACAGCCTGGTTTGGGGGAGAACAAGATTCACACATCAGGTTGGAAGGGTGTTTTAATCCAGCTGAATCTCTCTCCCCGAAGTCAGTGATCGAGGGCAAGCAAGGGCCATTCCTTTGGGCTGATGGGAGATGGACAGGAATCTGGGTCTCACTTTTGCATGATGGTGGCTCTGTTTCAATTGGCGCTGGATACCATTCGGTTCAGAGCAAACACTTTCCCGCCCAGGCCTAGGGAGCTTTCCTAAACAGAGGGAGACCCAGACAGAGTTCAGCCAGCAAGCAGGAAACACGAACTGCGCCTGCTGCACACTGTGCCTGCCATAAACTGACTCTTTCCTTCCGTCCCCCCTCCCTCGACCCCCCAAACTCCATGCCAACTGTGACTTGAGACTTGTTTAGATGCAGGTGCAATCTTGGCTTCTGCTGTCAGCGCCTTCTTGGCTTGCTCCTCGTGTGTGACATGATACTGTGGCCACTAGATGGTGCGCAGACACCACGATTGGATTCTTGAAAGTATGGATGATTTTTCTCCCTCCTGTGTCACAGCACCTGAGGCCAGGTTAGGCCAAAGCCAGCAGCCAGGAACGAAACCAAATTGGTGTTCCCATATGGAAGGCCAGTGTGTCTCCTGACAGGCTGTTTAGCACTTGTGCAGTGCCACAATGCCAAGATATCCTACTGTCTTGCTTTCACTTTCCTTTTTTCCCCCCTTCAGGTTGACTTATTTTCGTTGGGAAGCCAGATTTGCAGAGAGAAGAAGAGACAGAGAGAGAAAGACATCCATCCACCAGGGCACACCCCACATGGCCAAAACCATGGCCAGAGAGGACTCGATCCGATCCAAATCCAGGAGTTTCTTCCAGGCCTCCCACACAGGTGCAGGGTTCCCTACACTTGTGTTGCCCTCCACTGTTTTCCCAGGCCACAAATGTTACCAGAAATGCCCGGTGGGTTCTTTCTTCAGCTTAATATAGAAATAAAAAAACGGGAATCTGTTGCAGACAGAAAAGTTGATTTGCAAAGGACCAAGTGAGCAGGGAAGCGAGGGAAGGGGAAAGCACCTCCGGAGAGAAAGCCAGGAGGTGGAGTGTCTCAAAAGGGGAGGGAGAGACACCAAAGGTTTGAGGAAGGGTCTTGGGATTTTAAGCCTTTCTTGACCCCTCCTTGTTAGGCTGGGAAACAACAGGTAAGATATTCCCCATTGGGGCCCAGCGGCATGGCCTAGCGGCTAAAGTCCTCGCCTTGAAAGCCCTGGGATCCCATATGGGCACCGGTTCTAATCCCGGCAGCTCCACTTCCCATCCAGCTCCCTGCTTGTGGCCTGGGAAAGCAGTTGAGGAAGGCCCAATGCATTGGGACACTGCACCCGTGTGGGAGACCCAGAAGAGGTTCCTGGTTCCCGGCTTTGGATCGGCGCGCATCGGCCCATTGCTGCTCACTTGGGGAGTGAATCATCGGATGGAAGATCTTCCTCTCTGTCTCTCCTCCTCTGTGTATATCTGGCTGTAATAAAATGAATAAATCTTTAAAAAAAAAAGATATTCCCCATTGGTGGTCTCTTAGTTAGGAACTGGGTGGGCGATGCTGGTGCTGCCCACCTGAAGGTGTGGCCAAGACCTCAGCAGGCCTGGATAGTCTCAGACATCCCTCTTGAAATCCCACATCCTACTTCTGTAGGGGTAAAAGGGCGCTGATGTCTTCTGGCTACTTCCTGATGAAAAGGGGCGTCATTTGGATAAATGGGCTCCCTGGATGTGTGGAATCCACAGAGATGGTCTGGGTCATCCATAAGCTAATTTTCTCCAATTAAAAGCTCAAAACAGACATGTAGGCTGTGGCGTAGCAAGTTCTGGTGCTCAGAAGAATCCCGATACCTAAGATGGAGAATACAGTAATGTCTCAGTTCAGTCCCTCATTTCCTACGCCATGGTAGTTCTGGGATTCCTGCCAGTTCAAGTATGTCCTGGTTTTGCACTTGGACACACTCTTAAGAAGAGCATTACTGAGAGTACTGAAATGATACCTATGTCTAGGCCACAGCATCCAGGTGTGCGCCGATGACCACTTGGCCTTCCTTGCTTTTGGGATTGTCTCCGTTAGAACAACATGTGCCCAGGAGTGAAATCTGATCTTGTTCCCTGCACCACGCTAGACCTAGGCCTCTCCCTGTTCCAAAATGCTCTAGAATTTGTTTTAACCTCAAGTGGACAAGCCTACTCAACAATGGGTCTGGTTCTATAAGCCTGCACAATGATGTTCTTAGTTAGGGCCCCATCCTGTTAGCTACAATGATGATATTGAGTGACAAGATGTGGGGGAGGAACACATAGGAAGCTCGCATCTGAAAAGCAGCTTTAAATCCTCCAGTGCTTCCCAGGTTGGTTCTGCAGAATCTGGTTGACATTGGGTGCTGACCCTAGGATGCAGAGTCAATATGTACCTTAGGAGAAAACCGCCTTGCACATCAGGTGCTAAGATTAAGCCTATAAGAACCATCACCAATGTAAGGTCCAGATGAGGAAAAGGAGAAAGATACCAGCTAGGATGGGTTTGGCTCTTGGACTCTCTCTCTCTCAGACCCAGGAGGGGGACCTCACACAGCTATCTCTTTCCAGTGTATGAACAGAAGGGGTTGCATTTTGAGCGGTTTCTAGGCAGGATCCAGAACATGGAGGGGAATTAGGTGTCAGGAAAGGACCCCTGTGAGGCCTTCATTTTGGGATATTGTCTTCTAAGTCCCAATCAACCACAGAGAAATCCACTGGCATCCATGAATGCAGAAAGGTGCACAGGCCAGCCCATAATTCCTCCTGCTCTGCCTTGACAACAGGATGCTGGACTCTTTGCCAATGTCTATGCCTGCAATTATGGACATATGACTGTGCAAGAACTATACTGTAGTAGTGATATAGGGGAACTCAGTGAGCAGGGAGGGAATTGGGGAGGGGATAAGGGAAATCCAGGGCCTAATGAGACTGTATCAAAAAATGATAATAAAAAGAAGTGAAATAAAAAAAAGAAACAAAGGAAATGGTGACCTGACCTTCCAACTTTCCAACTATTCCCTTCACATCCCACCCACCAACCCTCAGGGTCCATCAAGGAATCACCAGAACAAGACAAGGGGTTGGTGGGGCACACATCACACCCTAACCCAATACACCAATCTCAACATGCACATCCCTGCCTTTGGTGAGCCCTAACTATAGACAAGTGCATATCTAGATGGCAGCCACAGACACCCTTGCACACTTGCCTGTGTTGGACAACACAGACACCCTTGCACACTTACCCATGTTGGATGCCACTACAGTCTCCAGATACCTCCCCCTCCTCCACAACCACCTCCTCATCAGGCAGCGCTTTGCTAGAGGCATCTTCTTGCTTTGCCCCATTCTCTATTGTTTTGCCAGGCACATTAGTAGGGAGCTGGCTCAGAAGTGGAGCAGCTGGAGCTTGAACCAGTACCCCTAGGAGATACCACCTTAACCCTTTGCACCACAGTATCAACCCTGATTTGGTGCCTTTGACCATGTTGATGTGTTTTGTTGTTGATGATGGTGTTGTTTATTTAAAGGTAAAGTTACAAAGAGAGACTTCCTCCATCCACTAGTCACTGCCTAAATGGTATCAGTGGCCAGTGCCAAGCCAGGCCTAAGCCCAGGGCCAGGAACTTCTCCCAGCTTTCACTTGGAGACAGCAGGGTCCCAAGTGTTTTTCCCAAAATCATTGTAACTGAGGCAGCTGAAACCTTAACCCATTCCCATATGGGATGTCACCACTGAAGTAATGGCTTAATTTGCGGTGCCACAACTCAGGAACTAGGATTTTTTTTTAAGTATTTATTTATTTGAAAGGTTTACAAGCAGAAAGAGATTGAACTTGCTGGTTCACTCCCCCAGATGACCACAATGGCTGGGACTGGGCCAGCTGCCAGCACTGGGACTGCATGTTGAGGCACACCCAAGGTTCAGGTCAAGTTGCAGCGCTATAGATGAAGAAGCATCATCACTGACCCAACAGGGGTGAACAGACAAGCCGGGACGTGGGTCCAGGATAAGGGGCCAGGTCTGTGTGAGATGGCCACAGATGGGGGTAACAGCTGCCACTCTGTACAATCCTAAATGCCACAGGCCAACTTGGCCTGTGGGCTGACTCAGGCTGTCCTGAGAGAAACCCACACTGGCCACCTGCCACCCCATTTACCTCACCACAAGCCAGCTGGCTAAGCCCATGCCTCAGGTGCATGCTTTTAGCAACTGGACCTCATGTGCTTGTCAAATGTTGGGCAAAAATTGGCCACAGACATGGCTACACAAAGAGCAGGGTATCCCAGGGCTAGAGGTGACGGTGAAACAGTGCTACTTGGCAGAGACAACTGGAGACCCTGGTTCCATCTGTGCTTCTGTCAGCTTCCAGGGGTCTCCCTGGGTTGGCCAATGTAACCAATTTGGATGCTGAGGCTAACTCAGTGCGGGCAGCAGCAGCAGCAAGCCACCAGGGTTGGTTCGGCTGCCAGGATCATGCATGGAAAGCTCAGAGTTTCTCATGGGAAGACTCACCCTCAATGGCATGGGATCAGCGGATGGGTCTCTCATGGAGCAGGCCTCACTGCCTACTGGCATGCAACACGTGGAGATGTGACAGCACGGATGCCCCATAGGGGTCCTGATCCCCTGGACCCTTGCCACACAGGAAAGACAGGGAAGGCCCCAGGAGTCTTCACGACCATGGCTGATGGCCAGGGACGTGGCTCTCTGGGAGGCACACTGCCAAGCGCTCTGCACAACAGCAGTGCCCCATGACAGCAGAGATGCCATGGGAGGGCTAGAATGGGGCCTTCCTGGCACACCCACAGCCTTCCACAGCCCACTCCCACGGCCCTCCCCCGGCAACACAGACACACCCGACACTCCACTCAGGCCTGCTCAGCCACGTTCAACAGCCACTGTCACACGCACACACTTACCCCCAGTCCACCTCGGTCCGGGGTGTGTGAATGGCCCGGACATTGTCAGTATTGGTGCCCGGTGGCCCAACAGAGGGGGAGGTGGCATCCACTGGAATGGAGGGGCAGGGGAACTCCCGTGAGACCAAAGCACACGAGGGTCCCCAGCGTGCCACCCCAGAAGCCAAGGGAGGGCTGGCCTCAGCTCATGCCACCGCCTGGGTGGGCAGCCACACTGCACTCTACAGGACCTGGTACACGTGGCCTCTGCCAGCCCTCTGTGCTCTCCTTATCTCCAACCCTCCTTTCTTCCCTCACTCCCTCCCTCCATCCATCTCTCCCTCTCTGCATGGGGAGCTGGGAGCTGCCCACACCAAGAATCCACAGCTCACCAAGCAGCCCTCTGCCCTCAGGGAGCACACATGCACCGCCCCTGGGGCCTGACACACACTGGGACCTCAGGGTCTCTAAACTATGGGAGGACCCTTCCACCTCCATGCAGCCAGGCCTTCAGGCAATTGCTGGGCCCAGTAGTTAAGGTTGCAACCCAGCCCCATAGGTCCCACGCAAGCACCACTGCACCCTGCCATCCTATGGGCCACACAATGCACCCTGGACCTCAGGGGTAAAGGGGCTGTGCGAGAAGGAGGGGAGCATGGGCACGACTCCCAGCCTACAGCAGCAGCAGCAGCAGGAGGGTCTGCCTGGGCTCACAGTAACTTCACGTCGTGTCCCGGGGCTCCGGCAGCAGTGCCAGGACAGGACTGCCAACAACCCTGAGGGCCAGAGCACCCTGCGGGAGTTGCATCATGTGACTCACCCTCGACCACCTCTGCCCAGTGGAATGGCGCCTCTGCACAGGTGTTCAGGCCGGGGACAATGCCCATGCTGGCTGCCCATTGGTACGTGGCCCAGTGGGCCAGGGCCTCTGGGCTCCACTCCATGAATCTGGTTCGGGGCAGGTAGTGTGGGGCCGAGCCCGGCTTAGGAGAGAGGCCAGGAGGAAGAGAGCTGAGCGCTGCTGGATTCAGGGGCATGATTGGGGGCCCGTGTTCCCCAGGAACCACCAGCGCCAGTGCTCGGCCTCCCTCTTGGGTCCAAGGGGCTGGCCTCCCAAGCCTCCCAAGGAAAAGCAGCTTGACAGTGGCAACCCATGCCATTGGGGACCCGAGTGAGCCATCACGGGGGCACCACTGCACCTATGGGTGCAAGCTGACACAAGGGGCCTGGGACCTCTGCAGGCTGTGCTCCAGGTGAGGGAGGTGTTTGTGCTGTGTGGGCATGGCCAAGGGGTGGGCATGGCCAAGTGGTGGGCACGGCCAAGGGGTGGGCACGGCCAAGAGGTGGGCACGGCCAAGAGATGGGCACGGCCAAGAGGTGGGCTCTGAAGCACAGCATCCCACAACACCCCCAAGTCCCAAGGCCCTGGCTCCCTCACGCTTGACCACACACCAGGTCAAGCCAGAAGCAAGCCCAAGGAGCCTGGGCAATGCCATCAGGCCCGCTTCAGCAGGCTTGGGACATGCCCATGTGTCCAACACAGGCAGGACCCACAAACAGACACGCTAGGGCTTCCTGCGCCCACCTTGCCCTCTGCTCCATGTGCGTGCCACATGCTGGCCACACCTGCTACTCGCGTCATGACATCCTTCACCCACACTTTCCCTGGCACTAATAACACTGACACTGTGACAAGCCTCACTGCCTACTGGCATGCAACACGTGGAGATGTGACAGCACGGATGCCCCATAGGGATCCTGATCCCCTAGTCCCCTGCCACACAGGGAAGACAGGGAAGGTCCCAGAAGTCTTCATGACCATGGCTGATGGCCAGGGACGTGGCTCTCTGGGAGGCACACTGCCAAGCGCTCTGCACAACAGCAGTGCCCCATGACAGCAGAGATGCCATGGGAGGGCTAGAATGGGGCCTTCCTGGGACACCCACAGCCTTCCACAGCCCACTCCCTCGGATCCTTCCCTGGCAACACACACACCCACATTCCACTCATGCATGGCCATCCATGTGCCATGGCCACTGCCACTACCCCAAAGACCTAAATGCACACACTGACACACACACACACACACACACACACCCCACAAATACACACACATACACATAGGCTGCCGCAGTTCAGCCTGTCGCAACTGTCGGTACTTTTTTCATGGTGGTCCTGAGGCCCATCAGAGGCGGTGGTAGTGTCCACTGTAAAGCAGGGGCAAGGTGGCGTCAGTGAGACCAAAGCACGCCAGAGTCCACAGCAAGCTAGCCCCAGCAGTCACACAAGGCCCATGCCTTCAGCTCATGCCACAGCCCGTGTGGGCACCTGCCCCGCTCATTTGCTGGACATGGCACGCATGGCTGGCTGGATGGCCTCTGAGAACCGGCAGTGCCATCACTCCCATCCACTCCCTCCCTCCCTCCCTCCGTCCACAGTGGGCATGGTGCTGCACACTCCATGAATCTGCAGCCTTGGCAAACTGGCAAGCGCTTCTGCGGTACACACACAGGCATTGCAACTGGGGCCTGTCGCAAGGTGGGCTTGAAGCTTTGCTCATGCACGGGTCCACCGTTCAATCACAAGCCCATGACTATGGCCACACCCACTCCTGGCCAAGGTCCGGGATCCAGCTCCATATCGCCCAGGAAACTAGCCTTGCCTCATGACCTCTTTCCAGCCAGGCAATGCACCCTGGATGGAGCTCAGGGCTAAAGGGGCCATGGGAGAGGCTGAGGGATTTGGAAATAACTCCCAGCCACCAGCACCAAGAATGCCCGCCTGGGCTCACAACAGCCTCAGGTCATGTCCTGCGGCTCTGCACATGCCAGGAGCCATGCGTGAACAGCCCTGGGGCCCAGCATACCACCCACAGCATCCCATGACATTACTCACCTTCCACCGGCTCGGTGGAGCTCAGTGGTGCTTGCACACCTGTGCTAGGGCTGGGGACGATGCTCCTAATGGCAGCCTGTGGGGCCCATTCAGACAGGACTGACACAGCAGTGGACGCACAGGCGGTCTGTGGCGTGATGTTTTCCACAGACCTGAGCCGCAGGAGACAAGACAGGGGAGAAGGGAGCTGAGTGCTACTGGGCCTCAGGGCAGGACTGAGGGGCCCGGGTCCTCAGGAGCCTCCACTGCTGGTGCTTGGCCTCCCTCTTGGGCCCAAGGGCACAGGGCCATGGGCAAAGACAGCGTGATACTTCAACCCATCCAACCGGGGGCCCCAGCAACTTATGCTTGGCTCCAGGGCACTCAGCACCTGAGGCTGAAAGCTAAGGAAAGGGCCTGGGGACATCTGGGGACCATGGTCCAGGCAGGTGGTGTCTGGACTACGTGGGGACATGCAGGAGGCTGGTTCTGCAGCAGAGGACCCCATCTCACCGCCCGCTCTAAGGCCCTGCTCTCTCATGCTTGGATTCAGTCAGGGTCAGTTTAGAAGCAAGCCCATGGACGCTGGTCAACACCAAGGGGCTGGTATGCCAGGCCTGGGTCACTTCCATGAGCCTGGCCGTGGCGGTCCCCAGCACTAGACATGCCACAGGCTGCCCTGGCCACCTCTCTCTCTGCTCGGCATCTGACCCAGATGCTGGCTGCACCAGCTGCCACAGCAACAACACATATCCTACACCCACACTTTGCCAAGCACCAATACGGAGACCACGAAGGGGTACTCTGTTTCCTTTCATTGGGCCTCATGGAGACAGGGCATTAAGCCAAGCCCACGAGGTGGTTCATCTCTGGCCCCCTTGGAGCCCATGACCCAGCAGGACCCAGGGGAACTCAGGCAGCACCTCAGGGGGCTTCTACATGAATGGCTGACAGCCAGTGCCAGGGAGGGCTCTTGGCAAGGTACAGCGCCAAAGCCTCTGGAGACCTGGAGGGCCCGACCATAGCAGAGTTGGAGTGGAGGGGCACAATGGAGCCTTCCTGGCACACGACCAGCCTTCCACAGCCCAGCCCACTGCCTCCACCACCGGCAGCTGGGACACTCCCACATTCCACTCAGGCATGGCCAGCCATGTGCCACGGCCACGGCATGGCCACTGGCACACACACACACACACACACACACACATACACACACTCACACACACACCAGACACACATACACATACCCATAGTCCACCGCAGTGCAGCCTGTCGCAACTGTCAGTACTTGGTCATGGTGGTCCTGAGGCCCATCAGAGGTGGTGGTGGTATCCACTGTAAAGCAGGGGCAAGGTGGCGTCAGTGAGACCAAAGCACGCCAGAGTCCACAGCAAGCTAGCCCCAGCAGTCACACAAGACCCATGCCTGCAGCTCATGCCACAGCCCGTGTGGGCACCTGCCCTGCTCACTGCAGGACCTGGCACGCATGGCTGACTGGATGGCCTCTGAGAACCGGCAGTGCCATCACTCCCATCCACTCCCTCCCTCCCTCCCTCCCTCCGTCTCTCCCTCTGTCCACAGTGGGTGTGGTGCTGCACACTCCATGAATCTGCAGCCTTGGCAAACTGGCAAGCGCTTCTGCGGTACACACACAGGCATTGCAACTGGGGCCTGTCGCAAGGTGGGCTTGAAGCTTTGCTCATGCACGGGTCCACCGTTCAATCACAAGCCCATGACTATGGCCACACCCACTCCTGGCCAAGGTCGGGGATCCAGCTCCATATCGCCCAGGGAGCTAGCCTTGCCTCATGACCTCTTTCCAGCCAGACAATGCACCCTGGATGGAGCTCAGGGCTAAAGGGGCCATGGGAGAGGCCATGAGGGATTTGGAAACAACTCCCAGCCACCAGCACCAAGAATGCCCGCCTGGGCTCACAACAGCCTCAGGTCATGTCCTGCGGCTCTGCACATGCCAGGAGCCATGCGTGAACAGCCCTGGGGCCCAGCATACCACCCACAGCATCCCATGACGTGACTCCCCTTTTTGGTCATTTCTGTGCAAATTCATCATGGTCCAATATCTAGCAGTGCACCCAGTTTTCAATATCCTGCCCTAGCACTCATTTCTTACTTTGCACTTGACAGAGTGCACACCACCCTGTACTCCCAGCTGTAACATTATTCATACCTAGCCCCAGGGACAACTACAGGAGATCAACAACCCTGGGTCTGTGAGAGAAAAGGTCAGATCGATGAAAATTAGAACCTGAAAAATTCAGACTGGCCATCTCCTTCCATTTAGCTTCAGCTTCATTATCGCAGCCTTCCATCTATGACATGCCAGCAAGTTTCTTCCTCAACAAGTGCAAACATTCATTCTCCTTACAATGCATCTATACTTCCTATTATTGAACCACCATTTTTGTCCATGGGATATGAAGCATCTTCAGATTATATAGTTTGAACTGTCTTTGTAACAGAATGCTTCATATCCGCTAAGTAAACTGATCAACCAAGATACTAACGTCCACCATCATGAGCACTGGCCGTTCTAATTCTCCTCCCTACTTATACCCTGGAAAAAAACAGCAGAGGCTGGCCCAAGTCCTTTGGCCGCTGCACACACATACCAAACTCCAAGGAAGCTCCTGAATCGAGGCATCAGAACAACCCAGCTTTTGTGGAGTGAAGCAGAGGATGCAAGATTGCTCTCCCTGTCACTCCCGTTCTCTCTTCTAACTCTGCCTTTCCAGAAACCATCAACTAATCTCAAAACCAAGAAAACTAAACAGACAAAAATATCCCAAATCACAGAAGTCAGCAGACCTTCTCTCTGGTGTCTCCTCTCTGTATCCCTGCCCTTCCAGTCAAGATAAAAGAAACCTTAACAAAATACTCACTTCCTCAAATATTCCAGCGCTTGTAAAATGACACAGAGTATTAAGGTGCCTTGAGTGATGCTAACTAACATCCCCTGTTCTGAAACAATCCATCTTTCTCGTGCTATTTCCTCTGATGTGCAGCTACCCAAGAAAGTCACAAGATTTGGAAGTCATGAGGCCAAACATGATCAACGCAGCCTTTGCAAGAGTAGGTTGTATACTTATATGAAAAATGTATGTGGTATTCTGAAAAGTCATTTCAGGCCTGAATTCTTGGAAGACCCAGCTTCCCATAAGAGGGGCTTATTATGTAAATTTATTCTGAGAAACAATTTTTGTTCACCATAATAATGTCATCACAAAAATATCTTAAAGTACACCTTCCACTTGCAGTCCAGTTTCCTGTTAACCCATCAGGGAGGCAACAGGTGACAGTTCAACTCCTTGGGTTCCTTCCAACCCCTTAGGAGACCTGAATGAATTCTTGCCTCCAGGCTTTAGTCTGATCTCTGATAGGAGCACTTGGAGACTGAATCAATAAAAAATAATCTCTCCATATCCACCTGTCCTGTTGTCCGTCACTCTTAATTTTCAAAAAAAAAAAATAAATGCTTAATAAAAAATCACATTTCTTCATGCACGTATTTATTACTTATAGTTCAGGAAAAAGCATAAAAGTTAGAAGAACCACTAATGATGGAAACTGGTTGTAAGCAACAAAAAATCTCTCTACATTATTTTTAAATTGCCTGTAAGTATATAATTAATTCCAAATACAATATTTTCTAAGATTTATTTATCTGAAGTTCAGAGCTATAGAGAGCGAGGGACAGAATAAGGAGCACCAGAGATGGAGACCAAAGTTTCTTCTGCTAGTTCACTCCCTAATACAGCAACAGCAAGTCTGGGACAAACAGAATCCAAGTCTTTCCAAGTCTCCCAAGTGGGCATTATTGACACAGGTATTTTCATCCATCACCTTCCACTGCCTGTCCACACCCAGGACTCAAAAATGTATTCATATTGAGGCCAGCACTGCAGGCAGCACCTTCAAACACTGTGCCACAATTCCTGCCCCTAAATGTTACTTAAAAAAATAAAATTAAAGTCACCAAAATTGGTTTGAGAACACAGTGCATGGCTTCACCTAACCCAGGTTTTGGCAAGTCCAGACTGCAATGGACAATGACAAAAAGTTACGGTGGTGGCCCAAAGTAGTGTAACAATTGAACTTAATAAAAATCTTGAGTTATGAATTTGTGATTTGTATAGCATTTATTTTTTAACTAGTCACCTATTCATTTGTGTAGCCTATAACAGACAGAAAGCAAGCACTCAAACATTATGGTATAAATTTCCAAAGGGCTATAAGGAAGATGTGCATCAACTGTGAAGACAACAGTAGGGAAGGAAAGTACTGGTCTATGAGGTGTTGAAGGGGTTTCCCAGGGCTGCTCCAACTGGAGATAAATGTAAAGTGAGATGGTGACACTGTTACCAACTTGCCAAAGCACAAGCATATCAAGAACATGGCCTACACCTCCCAGATCGCATCTCAAGAGTGACCAGTGCTCTGTCAGCTTTGGAGGTGGGAGGGGGACAAAGCCACAGAGCTGGCCATTCCATTCTCAGCTTGCCACAGACCAGCAACTGGAAGACACTCTGACATAGTGTGTGCACCCCAAGCGGAGCACCTCACTCCAGGGAGCATGGGTTATACTTGTGGCTTTGCTGCTTCCCCAAAGGTATCATGGCTGCCCTCACACCCCTGGTGAACCCAAGATCACCAAGAAGAGGACCAAAAAGTACATCTGGCACCAGGCTCACCACTATGTCAAGATTAAGCAGAACTGGCAGAAGCCCAAAGGCAATGACTACAAGGTGCAGGAGAGGTTCAGGGCCAGATCCTGATGCCCAGCATTGGTTACCGGAGCAACAAGAAAACAAAGCACAGGCTGCCCAGTGGCTTCTGGAAGTTCCTGGTGCACAACATCAAGGGGTTAGAAGTGCTACTCATGTGCAACAAATCCTACTGTGCAGATTGCTCACAATGTCTCCTTCATGAACTGCAAAACCATCAGGGAAATGGCAGCTCAGCTGTCCATCTGAGTCACCAATCCCAATGCCAGGCTGCTCAGAAAAGAAAATGAGCAGGTAGCTGGGTGCAAATTTTATATTTGTGCTCAAGTAAAACCTTGAACACCCCAAAAAAAGTCTAGAAGGGGAACAAAAAACAAAAAAAGAACTAGTCATAATTTTATCAAAAGATGAATACTGATTCAATGCCTAAAGGAATATGATTTTTTATGTCCTTCTTCATGTCCAATTTTGCATTGTCATCATTTTTAGTTATGTCTTCTACAGCAATGAGAGATGAAGACAGGTCTTTCGCCTTTAGTAAGTGTTCAGACATTTGATGTTGAGCAAAAAACAAAACAAAACAAAAAGGTGAATGAAGTACACTAGTGTATTCATTATTTCTTTAAAGATTCCTTTACTTATTTATTTGACAATCAAAGGACAAATAGGAGGAGACACATACAGACAGAAACACTCTTCTATTCATTGGTTTGCTCCCCAAGTTATTGTAACATTGTGAAACCAGGAGTCACGGCCTCCACCTAGGTCTCTCATACAACACAGGTGGCAGAAGTCCACAGAATTGGGACATCTTTCGGTAGCCTTTCCAGGTACCTTAGCAAAAAGCTGTACGAGATGCTAATATATGTGGTAGCTTAACCTGCGTATGACAATGCCAGCCCAACTTTACAACTTGTGGATGTACAAGTACAGTTTTTGAATGAATCTACATAGGGTGGGTATTTGGCACAGTGGTTAAGGCACATCTTGAGGGCTCAGTGCAGTAGTCTAGTGGCTAAAGTCCTCACCTTACACACACCGGGATCCCATATGGACACTGGTTCATATCCCAGCCGCTCCACTTCCCATCCAGTGCCCTGCTTGTGGCCTGCAAAAGCAGTTGAGGAAGACCCAAAGCCTTGGGACCCTGCACCTGCATGGAAGACCCAAAAGAAGCTTGAAGTTCCTGGCTCTTGGCTTTGGATCAGCTCAGCTCTGGCCGTCCTGGCCGCATGGGGAGTGACTCAGTGGACAGAAAATCTTTCTTCATCTCCTTCTCTCAGTATACCTGCCTTTCCAGTAAAAATAAATTATCTTTTAAAAAAAGACACCCCTTGAGATGCTCATTCTCCATCTAAATGCCTGGATTCCCATTCTGACTCCATCTCTTCATTCCAATTTCTTCCTAGTTCCCTTCCATGAACACCACCACCTCACCAGTGGGCAGTTCAGGTAGACGTGTCCCTGCCACTCCTCTCAGATGGAGCTCCTGACTGCTGGCCACAAGACCCAGCCAAGGCTCCTCTGGATACTTAAGAGAAACAGCAAGTGGGAAAGCTTTATGTAAGTCTGTCTCTGTCTCTGTCTCTCTACCTTTCAGACAGGTAGAGAAGCTGTAACATATTATTGGCTATTAAGTGCTTGTAAGATAAAACCAGAACAAGTGATTCCTAAATGGAAGATCTCATAATGGCTCATTCTTGCTAAATACTTATTTTTAAATGGTAAAATGTTTTATATGACATAATTATCTGCTAAAAATAATAGTGATCATGAACCCAAGGATACATTTTATATAATTATGAAATCTGTTATAAAGATTACAAATTTCAGTGTATTCAAAATAAAACAGAACTAAGTGAGGAGTTCAACTGAGATAAAACACATTCTTAAGAATTCAAATTAGAACATAAGAGGGCTCCCAGTACTGGGTATTTTTTTTTTTCCTTTGTAAACAGAAAGATTTTCCAGAACTGTAACAAAAAATAATCAAAGGACCGAGCCATGTATTTCTCTGGAAAGACCCACCTAAATCTATTCTGCTCTATAGCTGCCATGCTTCCATCCCTTCACTCTTTAGATTTTGAGGCACAAACAACAGGGCCTTCAGATTTGAGCACAGTTCAAGGGTAGTGTTTCATTTTTGTTCGTTTACTGTGTATTTCAAGGTCTTTCAATCTTTTTATGCTTTAGGGAAAGAATTAAACAATACATTTATCCCTTGGTATCCACAAGTGGAAGGTTCCAAGCACCAGCCATCCGACTCCTAAATGCCAAAATCCACAGCTGCTCAAGTTTCTTATACACTGCAGTGCAGTATTCAGGTACAATCTACACATACCTATATTGTAACCAGTTCTATACTGCAACTAATACTAACTCTGTTATAGAAATTGTGGTAGCACTATCGAGAATAATGACAAGAAAAGACTCCATCAGACACAATTCGTATGTTTTTCAAATATTTCTGATCTACAGTTTGTTGAGTCCATAGGTGTGGAATTTGTGGGTGCAGAGGGTAAGCTTATGCCACTAAGAATATTTTCAAGATTCCAGTCTAGCAATTTAATTCATAATTTGCCATAGTGAAAATTTATTTGCAAAACTGTTTCTCTCTCTTTTTTTTTTTTGCATGGAAAACTTTCTAAATTTCCATGTTAAAATAAAATTCCAGCCAGCTCAGTCACACAAATCAGAAGAGCCATTAACCTTAATGTGATCTTCTGTATCCCTCAGAAGTTGTTCTGTCTGTATTTTAGTGTTTTCAAATGTCATTTGCAGTTGATTAACTTCTTTTGCAAATTCTTCATCCCATGATTCAGCTTCTGAAAGCTGAAACCGAAACAAAAAATTCAACTCATCATGCACGTTTGTAACAGATGAATTTACAAGGCTGGTGTCTCATTAACAGACATCAAAAAAGGCAGTTCTGCTACTTCTAGGAAGGAAGAAGACTCCTATTACAAAGAATTTTCAAATTGGGATAGTTAAAATAAGACTAAAGTATTCTTCAACTGACTTACACATGGATATCAAATAAAAGGTTTACTGAGACAAACACACAAGTACCTCAAAGAGTTCATGCAGAAAAAACAGGGATAATATTTGGTCACTAAAAATGCTTTAAAATCCATGCAAACTTTGGATACTATGAATTTTTCCATAAAACTGTTCAAAACACTAATATCAGGCCTCTGCTTAAGGGGCCTGCATCCCATGTGGATATCAATTCAAGTGCTGGCTGCTCCACTTCTGAGCCAGCTCCCTGCTTATGTCCTGGGAAAGCAGTGCAGAATGGCTTATGTTCTTGGGCCCCTATAGTCATGTGGGAGACTCAGAAGTAGCTCCAGGCTCCTGGCTAAAGACTGGTCCAGGTCCTAATGTTGCAGCCATTTGGGAAACAAACCAGAGTGGAAGTTCTCTCTTTCTGTCGCTACATGTCTCTCTGTAAATCTGCCTTTCAAATGAAAGTAAGTCTTAAGAAAATGGAATTTAAACAAATAATTGGATTTGTTGATTGGGTGGTGTCTAATACATTGCTGAAAACATGAAGTGACATTCAGTCTTAAAGTGTTACTGAATGATCGTATTACAATGTTTTGTTTTAGTAACACAATTAAAACCACATAAAGTGGTTGTAACAAGTAATGTTACATAATTAATTTTTAATATAAATATCTAGTTTTGATTCAATCACAAGCTTAACACTGGGTTGACTTGTTTTTGACACTAAGATGGCAAAAGATTGGTGCTTTGTTATGCTAGAGGCATAAACCCATAAGGTATTATAGGAAATGCATCAAAGACAAGTGTAGAAACCAAAATAATGGGGCCTGGCAAGGTGGCCTGGTGGCTAACATCCTCCCCTTGCACGTGCCAGGATCCCATATGGGCACCCTGCTCCCCAGCCAGCTCCCTGCTTGTGGGCCTAGGCAAGTAGTCGAAGACAGCCCAAAGCCTTGGGACACTGCACCTGCGTGGGAGACCCAAGAAGAAGCTCCTGGCTGCTGGGTGCTGGTTCCTGACTTCAGACTGGCTCAGCTGTCTCCATTGTGGTCAATTGGGGAGTAACATCAGCAGACAGAAGATGTCTTTTTCTGTCTCTCCTCCTCTCTGTATATCTGACTTACCAGGAAAAATAAACAAATCTTTAAAAAAAAAATGGAAAGTGACAGAGAAGCAGTAATAAACTCAGCAGATCTCAGAAAGCTAAGACATGAACTAGAAAATGGGAAGGCCCAAAAGCAGGCTGATGTGATAACACCTTCAGAAAAAGTCTATGATGTGAAGACAAAAGCAGCAAGAGCATCAGAGTACAAAAACAACCACCTTGAGTGAGCCTCTCACGTAACAGGGCGCCACTCCGGACATGCACATCTCGTATCAGAGGGAATGGCTCAAGTCTCAGTTCACCCAATTCCCTGCTTCCTCTCAATATGACCCTAAGAGTCAGTAGGTGATGGCTTGTTTGGATCCCTGCACCTATGTGGAAGACCAAGACTAAGTTCCCAGCTCTGAGTGTTGGCCTGGCCTAGCCCTATCCATTACAAGTATTTGGGGAATAAGCCAGCAGATAAGAACTTTCTCTCTCTCTACCTCTCAAATAAATGCATTCTTATAAAAGAGTTACATCTCTTGAAGACAGTGTACAGACGAGTTATGGGTAGGTATACAGAAAACAAACTAATTATTAATATTAGAGAAAATGTTTACAGAATGTAGACAGAAAATGCAATCATATTAAACGATCCAGATAAAGCATTTAGAGTCATAGTAATGCAATTATTGTAAAGTTTCTTGCTGAATAACTATAAATTTATTGGGGAAAAAAAAGAAAATGAAACACATGAGAATGAGCGTCCTGTCTATATAAATAGGGAGAAAAAGGATAAATGTTCAGTCCTCATTTGAACTACCTCCAGAATTAATTTTGCCTTCAAGTCCCAGATAAGCAGCAGGTGCTAAATGCTATTTGCTGTGTTTGCCTGAGTGTCAAACATCCTGGTTTACTCTCACTTCTAGGAAAGAGGACCAGAAGAATATATACTTGTGTACCCCTATCCAAAATAGACAATTACAAGAGTGCAAGGAAAGTACCCTACTGTGATATCAACTAGAAAAACAAAAAACACCCTGGCTCTTCATATGTTGTTGGTCACGAGTATGTCCAAAGCTCTTCTATTGACATACTTGAAAGCAAGATTCATTATAGAGTACAAACCTGTTTCAGGCATTGCTGAAGCTGCAAATTTGCATTGAAAATCTTTTCCACTTCTACCTTAAGTGCCTCATCAATCTCTTGAAATATTGTGGTCATTGTTTCAGTCTAAGTATATATATATAAAAAAAACCATTAATTCAACATGGCTTATCTTCTTGGACTCCCTGGAATCTTTATGTGGATAACAGCCAAAGCATTCCAAGACATAGCAACATAGCAGCGCATCTACCAACATAGCAGCAAAATGTCAACAGAGGTATCCCAGAAGAGCAGGAAAGAAGAGCACAGAACCAAGTACAGCTCTGCCACTAATCTGCCGTGTGACCTCACACAAATGACATAACCTGTTATCAACGTCCATGTATTGCATAGCAAATTTTATGAACTACATATTCTGTATATCTGCCACTAAAAGTCAAACTCCATGAGGGTTTTTTTTTTTTTTTTGCCTTAATACGTTAATTAGCAATCACCTTCAAGAGGGCTCAGCATAGCAACAGCTTTACAAATATTTGTATACTGTTATTGTTATGGGGTGCAGCCAGTGATAGCCATCACCCATTGACAGTGGGCAAATGAAATTTGACTGTGTTCTCTACCCTCAGTCCTTAGGGTGGGTCTTAACAACAGTGGAATGTTAATTCCATCCTCAACCACTTCCCCCACATGTTAAATGAGCCAGGATATTGGAAGTCCAGTTAGTCTAGGTGTTTTTAGCTACAAGCCCAGTTCCTGTTCCTGCTCATCCCAACCAGCACTAATCAACTCCTTAGCCCACACCGCACAGGTATTCACTCCTGCCCACCTGTGACTCACCTAGCAACTGAGAGGGGACAGTATTGCATTGTCGTGTAACCACTCCCCTCACAAGCCCCTTTAAAAGGCCCATGAAGCAGGGGTGCTCACTCTCTTTCTGGCCAGGTGCTTCCATTACTCTGGCACCTCGACTCTTGGCTGACCCAGGACAGGTAATCCCCTGAGCATGGTCCCTGTGTACTGCTTAGATGGGACAATGGAAGTAATAATGTTGTTTCTGGTTTGTGTACTATCTCGAGTTCCAGGAGAGGTGAGGCCTAGCAGTAGTAGAATGTGGGCAGAGAAGCCAGGGAAAGGTGAATGTCTGCAGCTTTGTAAGTGTGTCCAGGTTCTCTGTGAGTGTGTCCAGGTTATTTGTTGCATGTCTCTTAGGATAACTTCTATTGTTGGGGAAGCTGGGACATAGGTCTTCAGCTTAATGGATGGACTTAAGGATAATGACCATTTGTTCCTTTTGGGATTATGATTGGGTGGATTGCTGTATGGACTTGTGATTTGCTATTGTGCCTTACTGTCACCAAGTTTGATTAATAAAGACTCCTTAATAAATTTCAGACATGTCTGGTGTGATCTCGCTTGCACACTGCAACAGTATAAACTTTTCTGAAACGCCTTATGGGTGTGTGTATATATATGCGAATTGAAGATCTCTAACTCTGATTCCTTAAGAATAAAAACAAGAACCAAATTTAAGTTATTTCAAAAATAACAAACCTACAAGTGCTAGGCAAATTCAACTTACTTCAGCATTTTGTGATTTGAGTGATTTTTTTTCATCTTTTAGGGCCTGTAACTTTGGTAAAATATTTGCCTTCTAGAAAGAAAGTATCAGTCAACAGACAAGTATTATTAAACCCTTGCAGTTTCCAAAATGTAATATCCCAGCACTTAACTTACACAGGCTCATCAGTCCATGCACAGATCTTACTAACTAAACTTATATCATGATTTCCCTTGTTTGTCCTTACCAAACATTTTAAATAATGAAAATTACCCAGTGTGTATGTGATCATTCAATTTTTAAAATTATTCATATAAGCTACATTGGCATTGTTTAGAAAGTTTTGTATGAAAACCTGGGGAAAAAAGCCCACTTTACATATGGAATCTAAGAAGGGAAAATGGTGGAGGTGGAAAATGTTGCTCTTTGTTTTTTGGCCTCTAGATTCCTTACTTTTTTGTACATTACATGATATGCTTTAGTCAATATCATTACTTTTTGAAATCCCATAAGCATTCTTTTTGTAGCATTTTCCTTAAATACAAAAAACATCTTACCAAATCAAGAAGATTACATTCTTTCAATTTTTCTTCGAATTGTTTTTCTGAAAAAAGAACTTCATCTTCCACCTTAGATTTGCGAATCCTCAGCTATTCATTTATTGCCTAAGAAAAAAGTCAACTTTGTAAGACAGATGTGGGAACTTTCAGTTAGGGGAAGTCAGGTGACTTCAACCAAACATATGTAGTATTAGTTAAGTCTGTCCATAGATTCTAATGATTTTCAGAACAATAAGATATTAGCAATTCTAGTGGGTGCCAACAATCTCTTTATAGTCAATGAATAAACATTTCAGGCTTGCCACAGTCTCTACCACAGTACTCAGGCATATTATGTCAATGAGGAACAAAGACAATTCTACCTGAACCAGAAGGGTTGTGTCCCAGTACTTTTTTTTTTTTAAAGAAAAAAGTATGGGGTGTAAGGGGAAATCCCTGAGCCTGTAGAAATGTATCACAAAAAATTCAAACAAAAACAGAAAAGAAAAACAGGTGGAGAATCCACTGTGTACAGTTTGCCAACCTCTGCTCTAAAGCATTATAAAATAAAAAGGGTGAAATAACCTAATTGAGTATATTAAATACTGTAATAAAATCAGAGTTAAGCACAAACCAAGATTTGATATTTGATATGAGTTACAATAATTGTGCAATTTTTAAAAAATGTAAAGTGATTAATTATTCCAACTGAATATTATCCACCATAATAAATGTCTCTGCTATTCAGGACCCTTCAACAAAGTTGTTTAAAAGTGAAAACCAAAGTCAAAGAATGTAAACAGGCAAAAATAAAAGGAGGAAAGCTCTATGTTTTGCTGCTGGAAAAACTTGTTTTTCCTATGTCTCTAAATTTAGCTGTTGTTACAGCAATTCTCTGACCTGAATCAGAGTTACTCTACTGGTTTATTTTTATCTATAGATTCTACTGCTAAATTTGTTAAAATTCTATCAAATTCAATGATGACTACTATTCCAGAAAATAAACACTGTGATTTTTCATTCTGGTATGTTACACAGCTGCATCGTCTTCCCAACAAGCTGGTATATTTCATTATTTTATTTTGTCTACACATACAACCCAGGTTGAATAGATGTGCTTGCTACTGAGTTTTTTCTGTTCTTTTAGCATGCCAAATGCTTTCTAAAATTCTTGTAACTTATCAAAACACTAATCAGTTACTACTGGGACAATAATTTTAAGTGGTAAGCAAATACATATGTTATCGATTCATTTTTGGTATTAGGTAACACATGAAGAAAGCATTAACACATGTACCATATTTGTGACCTAATTTATACCATCTTGTATCTGTGCTCTCTGGTTTTCACTTTTCAATCTTTAAGCAGCAGTGAGATTCTCCAGTCACTTATCTGAATAATCTTAATTTAGCTAAAATTTAATGGATTTCCCTTATAAGGAGTTGAATCACACCAGGCTCAGGAAAGCTGGATCATGAGAATACTCCTCATTCAGTAAGCTCAGGTTGGTAACTTGAGACTGGCCATGTAGGGAACCTTTTTTTTCCCCCCAGAACTCAGCAAGTGATTTTTGGAGAGCCACTTCTGAAACAAGTGCACATCAACATTGATAATGTAACCTCTGATCCAATTCTGAATAATTCCTTATATTCTTAGGGATTACATCTAGGCAAATACCATGACACAATTTAGATAATTTGTTGCCAACTATTCCTAAATTTGTTTGAATGAATCCTTTGTCTCTCTATGTAGTAAACTAAGTCCAAAAAAGGAAAGGTCACTTCAGGAATTTTCCAGGAAGGAAGAACAAAGAGCTTCTATAGAGTTCTCCTGTAAACTGAATATGCCTCACTCAAAACATGTACCTACTACCAATGGTCTATTTCCAATATTTAACCATTTTTAAGTTATAAAAGCTACCATATTTTTCCATATTTCATTGAAACTTAGTTTGCTAACAACATATTATCTTTGAAGTCTATGTTAGTCAGCAACACTCTTTGCCCCAGCTTTCAAAATGAGGCCATTTGGTCTCTTTACCTTCAAAGTTCGCACTTCTTCGGACTCCTCATGGCTGGCATCTTGCAAAGATGGCTCTAAGCTTTCATACTGAAACAAACCAACACCGTGAGCACAAACTATAAATCACTCAAATAAAGGTTTTTTCTTTTATTTGTTTGGAAGGCATGGCTTCATACAGAGAGAAAATGAAAACATCAGTTTGCAACAGAATTTGAAACATCATCAAAGTAAGCCAAATTGGAAGATAACTGAAATACATATATTGAGGAAAGGACTCCTTTATAAAATACAGAAAAAAAAAAACACTTAGCAAAAAGGAAAATACAACTATACTTTTTTAAATGTGGAAAGTAAGTCCATAAAACAGAAGATCAAATGATCTAAAAAATATAAGAAGAAACTCATTAGGACAACATGGAGTAAATTCACAATGAGACCACATTGCTCCTAACACAATGGCTAAAATTAGTAATATTTGTTAAGGGTTGAAGTGAGGAACAGCATAATGCCAATATACTCCAAATCAAATATTTACACAAAACTAACTACATAATAAATACTATTTCCTGACTTTAATTATTTTTATTTTCAAAAATGTCTTACCTCTTTTTCTAGAAAGTTAAGTTTGTCAAGTGGCTCACAATGTTCTTTAATTAGTCCAGATTGTTCAACTGCAAGCTTTTTCTCTTTTACAAAAAAAAAAAAAAAAGGATAAAATGTAAGTTTTTAAATTCTGCACAAAACTGATGAGGTCTAAACTAGGAAAAAGAATGCTTACCGACATAAAGCCTGCTTGAAATCTGAAACAAATTTTTAACAAAAAATATGTTAAGGCAAATAAATACATATGTGTGTGCATATATATATGTATATATAATGTTTAATAAGCATATGTAAATTTAATTTAACCTCTACCAATTAAATATTACAAGTGATTTATGCAAGATAAAAGCTCTAACGATAAAAACTGCACATTTATGTCCTCTTATCGAAAACTTAAAGTATATATTATGTCAACAGCTCTGAAATAGCTTTTGGAAAAGATTCCTGTTTCATTTCACTCAGCCTATTGTTCCCTAAACATATTTGGCCCTAAGACCAATATCTTCAGGTAATTCTATTATCATAGCCACTAATGCTAATACTCAAACCTGATAAATATCATCATTTGGACACATGTCTGAACTACTACAAAGAAAACAGTAAAGAAAATCTTATTCTTCTTTGATCTTTCTCTTTACCAAATAATAAAGCAAGGGAAAAATCCATTTTAAGAGCCTACTGAGGGTTGAAGTACAAAAGATAAAAGCAAACAGTTCTACAGAATAAGGGTACAGATAAAATTAAACAAGAAAAAGCAGGCTACAATATAATCCTACAAATGTAAACAAATGCAAAGTAAACTAGCAAGTCAGAACATTATTTGGGGAAGCTCCCTCAAGCTTAAAGGAAAACTAGGTGGCCAAAATGATGGCCCAACTGTCTAATCCTCTGCCTGCTAGATCTCAGCATCCCATATCGATGCTAGTTCTTGCCCTGGCTGCTCAACTTTCCATACAGCTCCATCCTTATGACCTGGATGCTTGATTCAAACTTGATCAAAACTTGATAAAAAAAAAAAGCATTGAATAATGATCCAAAGTTTTTGGGACCCTGCACCCATTTGGGAGACACAGAATAAGCTCTTGGATCCTGGCTTCGGATCAGCTCAATCCCTGCCAGCATCACCTATGGTGGTGGCACTTTTGGGGGTGAACCAGCAGATGGAAAATCTCCCTCTCTCTCTTCTTGTTTCTGCAAATCTATTTTTTCCAATAAAAAATAAATCTTCAAAAAAAGTAAAAACTGAAAAATAAAAGAAAGCACAGAGAGCCAATATCTGAACAATAGTACTTCACAAAGAGAAACTGGCTTTCAAATGGAGAAATTTCTCCAAATTGACATAAAGACAATCCTAAGTCTAGAGAAGTCTAAAAGACAAAGGGATTTCATGGCTAGACACATTCTATTGAAATCAGAACATCAAATGAAAAGACTCTCAGAGGGCCGCCACAGGATGTTATGCTATCACCTGTGACACAGTCTCCTATGGACACTGGTTGTTCTATTTCAGATCCAGCTGTCTGACTGTGAATGCATCCAGCAAAGAGTAGGAGGTGGCCCGTGATCTTGGGCCCCTGCCACCCACGTGGGAGAATACATGAAACTCCTGGCTCCTGTCATCTTTGGCCTGGCTCAGCTTCACTGGTTGCAGCCAAAATTTGGGGACTGAGCCAGCAGATGAAAAATACCTCCCCTCCCTCTGTCTTCATCCACCCTCCAATTATGCCTTTCAAATAAATTAATTAATTAATCCTGCTTTCCCACCTTTTTAAATTCTTTGCTGTAATGTTTATGTAAATGCTGAAGAAATCACAGACACATCCAGGGATAGATGTGCAGAGTGAGGAAAGTGGGAGAGAGAAGTTTGTATCTTCATCTATGTCCATCAGGAGAGTGAGTGCACCCCTTCCTGTTGCATGGCTTCTTGTGACCCAGAGGAGGAGAGTGGTTCCATGCCACCACCCTCAAGCCCCAAGTGAGAGGCGAATGGCTTGGGGAAAGGATCAGCTACTCCAGTTCTAGCCCAAGTCCTTATTATTGACATGGGAAGCAGCAAATGATTGCTCAAGAATGTGAGTTTTGTCACATATGGGAGAGACACTGATGTAATTGCTGGCTCCTGGCTTCCTTCTGGGCCAGCCCTCAGTTATTGCAGCCACTGGAGGAATAAACCAGTCATTAATTTGCTTTTAGCCTCTCACTCATTTACTTGAAAGCATCGAATAAATAAGCTTTTTTTTTTAAGTGGAAGAAGTTCATAAACTATGCTGGAAGAAACTAAATGCATCAATAATCATTCATCATTATGATAAACTTCTGAACTTGACCTACTGATTGAAAATTGTATGGGTAACATGACCACATCCCAAACTAGAGGGCCTATGTTCAATCTCCAGCTCTACCTCCTGCCTCCACAGCCCAACAAATACAGACCACAGGAGGCACTAGTAATAGCTCATGCATTTGGGCCATGCTACTCATGTGGGAGACTCTGAGTTCTCAGCTCCCAACCACCCTGGCCCAGCCCTGGCTGTTGGAGGAATCTGAACAATAAAATAGCAGATGACCATTTCGTTTGGTCTGTCTGTCACTCTGTTTCTTTCTTTCTCTTTCTCTCCCTCTTTCAGCCATTTGAATCAATTTTTAAAAAGAGCAGGGGAAGAAATAAAAGTATTTGGGTATTAATACTATAGAAAACTTCTACAAGGACATTCTTTCAAAATTTTATACTTAAAAAATTGCTCTATACCCTTCTGTTTTTATCTTAGACATATAAGTGATTTTGCTTTCTCAAAAAATACAAATTTCTTACATTAGTTGTTCAACTTAAAGACAGAATGAACATTTTTTAATATAGCATTGTTTACTTACATATCGAAAAACTCTCCATATAAACAGTAAAATGAGAATAAAAATAACGATGTCTGTACATATATTGCAACCCCATGCAAATCCATGGGCAATATCTCCTTGTCCATCATCTTCAAGTAGTGTAGGAAAAACCTTCAAGACAAAGAAAATTAAGTTCTTAAAAATGTAATTTAGGCAGTAAACACAGATCCAAATCTATATAGCCAACTCCATTATTTTCCTTTCAGGAAATTCGCTGTAGAATCATACCGAACAGAAGGCACCACAGGATATTCTTCTGGAAACTTCTACTTGCTATCACTCAGTGAAAAAGAAGTACAATAGAGAGAAAAGCAGTAATTTCTCAAACTGGACGCAAATAGGAGTGCCCCCACAGCTTTCAAATGATGGGGCAGGAACAAAGAAGGCCAAAGAAATAAGCTGAGTAATGTAAGTTCAGCTACTTTTCTTTTTTAACACCAAATTGGGTTTTATATATAAAGCATATTATATTCTCCGCAAAAGATTTTCCTACTGGAAAGGAAAAAAAAGTTCTCTGAAGCTTTCAAATGAACTTTATGCTATCACCTGTGACACAGTCTCCTATGGACACTGGTTGTTCTATTTCAGATCCAGCTGTCTGACTGTGAATGCATCCAGCAAAGAGTAGGAGGTGGCCCGTGATCTTGGGCCCCTGCCACCCTGCCTTTTGTTTAATGATTCAGATAGTCACATTCCACAGAATCGCCTTGCTCAATTCCCAGTTCCAGCTCCTGACTCCAGCTTGCTGCTCATGCAGAATCCAGGAAGCAGCAGCAATGGCTCAAGTGACTGAGGTCCTGCCCAAACAAGGGAAAGCCAAGTTGTATGCGTGATTCCCAGCTTGAGCCCTAGACACAGCAGACAAACAGGTGAGAGCACTCTCATTCTCTGACTCCATCTTCACAACTCTCAAATATTTCAATTAAAAAGTTTAAAAGTCACTGACAGAACTTTGGCCTTACGGTTCTTTTTTTAAGAGTCATTTTGTTTACTTTGGAGGTAGAGTGCAAGAAAAAGAGAGACAGAGACTTCTTCTATCCACTTCCCCAAATGGCAAAAACTGGAAGCTAGGTCTGGCCAAAGTCAGGTGCCTAGAACCACATATAGGTCTCCCACATGGGATGCAGGAGTCCAAGCACTTGGCCAGCTTCTGCTGCTCTTCTAGGTGCATCAGAGGAAGTGCATCAGAAGTGGTGCAGCCAGTATTTCAGTGTGGAATGGCAATGTCACGGGAGGTCATTTTATCAGCTATGTCACAATTCTGCCCATGTGTTTAGATTCTGAACCCCTGCACTCCAACTCTCTAGGTTTCTTCTGTTATCTAGGATGGGAGTGATGCTGTTTAAACACTCGGGAAATGGAAAGGGAAGCTCTGATTTTGCCCCTTCATGGTTGTGATGCCACAACTGTGACCTTGTAAATCACTTCTTCTCCTCCATTGGTCTTGAGCAAAATATAGCTCAAGACTTTCAACCTTGTTCTGTATTTCAACTGTCTCTGGATCAAGCCACAGGTGCTACTCTACCAAAAATAAAGGAGACAGGCAGGGAAAAGAAGAAGACGACAAACGCATTTTAAACAGCAATCTGAACTGCAGGCTTAGTTCTTTCTGGGCTTCAATCAAAATCTTTATAGCAAATTTTCATTTGGTAGACCTTTCTGCTTAAGGAAAAAAAAACTTACTAAGTATTCTCCCCTCCAGAATCCTTTTTGTAACTCTAATCCTCGCAGCCAGGTTGCTGTCTATATATTTATTTAATACATACCAAGTAAATAAATGTGATAATTTTTTGAGAGGCAGAAAAAAGAATTAGTCCTTTTGTTGAGATGCCTAGATTGCCATAGCCAGAAAGCTGGCAGTTATTCCAGACTCCTTTCTCTCATCCTTCATATCTAATAATGAAGTAATACTCATTTTTTTTTTATTTTAAATTCATTAATTACATTGTATTATGTGACACAGTTTCATAGGTACTGGGATTCTCCCCACCCCTCCCCAAACCCTCCCACCATGGTGGATTCCTCCACCTTGTTGCATAACCACAGTTCAAGTTCAGTTGAGATTCCCCCATTGCAAGCATATACCAAACATAGAGTCCAGCATCTTATTGTCCAGATAAGTTCAACGGCTTCTTAGGTATACCCTCTCTGGTCTGAAGACAGAGCCAGCAGACTATCATCCCGATCAATTAAAAGCTCCAACATACCATCAGCAAAAATTTACATCATTATGGAATTAATTGACATAGTAACGAGTAACCAATATGGTAAAAGTAAATGCGATTTCTTATCCACCTTCTGTGACCACCTCATTGACATTTCAATTTAGGTTTATACACAACATATAACATTCATAACATAACTTGTTATACATAACATCGTGTCATCTTAAATTAAGGCAAACATGTGGTATTTAACCTTTTGGGATTGGCTCATTTCCCTTAGCATTATGGTTTCCAGTTTGGCCCATTTGGCCACAAAGAACTGCATTTTGTTTTGTTTAATAGCTGAGTAGTATTCCATGGAGTAGATGAACCATAGCTTTCTTATCCAATCCTCTGTTGATGGGCATTTTGGTTGCTTCCATGTCTTTGCAATTACTGATTGTGCTGCTATGAGCATAGGAGTGCATGTTGGTTTCTCATAAAACAAGTGTTCTGGATATATTCCTAGGAGTAATATTGCTGGATCATACGGTATGTTGTATTTGAGTTGTTTGAATGTTCTCCATACTGATTTCCATAGAGGCTGTACCAGCCTGCAGCCCCACCAGCAGTGGAGTAGGGTTCCCTTTTCCCCGCAACCTCGCCAACAAGTGTTGTTGGTGCTTTTATTCATGTGGGCCAGTCTTACTGGCGTTAGGTGGTACCTCATTGATGTTTTAATTTGGATTTCCCTTATTGCCAGGGAACTTGAGCATTTTTTCATATGTTTATTTGCCATTTGGGTTTGTTCCTTTGTGAAGTGTTTGCCCATTTCCCGTGCCCATTTCTTGAGTGGCTTGTTTGTTTTGACATTTTGGTTGTTTTGTAGCTCTTTGTATATTCTGGAGATCAGCCCTCTATCACCTAAGTCGTGTGCAAAGATCTTCTCCCATTCTGTGGGTTGCCTTTTTACTTTGTTGATTGTTTCTCTAGCTGTACAGAAGCTTCTTAGTTTGATGAGGTCCCAATTGTTTATTTTGGTCTTGATTTCTACTGCATTTGGAGTCTTTTTTAGGAAGTGAGGGCCTACCCCTAAGTGTTCCAGTGTGTTTCCAACATTTTCTTCCAAAAGTTTGAAGGTTTCTGGATGTAGGTTTAAATCTTTTATCCATTTGGATTTGATCTTAGTATATGGTGAGAGATGTGGGTCTATCTTTTTGTTTCTGCAGGCTATCAACCAGTTGTCCCAACAGCATTTATTGAACAGACCTTCCCATTTGCCTGGGTTGTCGTTTGTCTTTTTGTCAAAGATTATTTGGCTGTATTTGTGTGGGTTCCCATCTGGTGTTTCTATTCTGCTCCATTGATCTTCCTCTCTATTTTTGTGCCAGTACCAGGCTGTTTTGATAACCACTGCCCTATAGTATGTCCAGAGGTCCGGAACTGTGATTCCCCCTGCTAACTTCCTGTTCTTGAGAATGGTTCTAGCTATTCGTGGTTTTTTGTGTTTCCAGATGAACCTTTGAATCATTGTTTCCAGGTCTGTGAAGAATGTTTTGGGCAATTTGATTGGGATTGCGTTGAATGTATATATTGCTTTTGGCAGTATAGACATTTTAATGATATTGATTTTACCTATCCAGGAGCATGGGATGTTACTCCATCTTTCTAGATCTTGTTCAATTTCTTTTTTAAGTAGTTTGTAGTTTTCCTCGAATAGGTCTCCTACATTTTTGGTTAGGTTAATTCCCAGATACTTCATGCTTTCCTTTGTTACTTTGAATGGTATCTTGCTGGTTAGATCTTTTTCCAACTTGGGGCTGTTAGCATACACTATGGCTGTTGATTTTTGTTCATTAATTTTGTACCCTGCCACTCTACCGAACTCTCGTATAAGTTCTAGTAGTCTCTGTGTTGAGCCTTTTGGCTCTTCCATATAAAGAATCATGTCATCTGCATATAGTGAAAGCTTGACTTCTTCATTTCCCATTTGGATTCCTTTGATTTCTTTTTCTTGTCTTATGGCCTCAGCGAGTACCTCTAGAACTATGTTGAATAGCAGCGGAGAAAGCGGACATCCCTGTCTTGTTCCAGATCTCAGTGGGAAGGGTTCCAGTTTTTCTCCATTCAGTATGATGCTGGCATTGGGTTTTTCATATATTGCTTTGATTATGTTGTGGATTTTTCCATCATTTTAACTTTTATTGTCTAACTATGTGCCTACTCACTGTCTCCTCCTCTATCCCTACCACTCTGTTATCACTCAAGTTCTATCTTGAGTTTTACTTCTCTGACATCTAACCTACATCCTTACCTAGGCTAGGGAAGGCCCAAGTCTAACTCGAGAAAAGGCTTCAAACCGCTCCCCAACACTTACAGCCCTTGGAATCTATGTCCCCAGCAAGCACGCCAACACATCAGTTCCTGAGCCCACTCTCCACTAACACAGCTGCTTTTTCCCTTCATGCACCACTGTGCTTCATGCCTCCACTGCTTCAGCCAGGTCCTCAGCCTACAGACTTCACTAATCATAGAAAATGTCATCTCTCCCAACTTTCAATTTCCCTAGCAGTTTGTGTGCATGCTTCAGTAAGCATCTGATTCTTTATACTAGTGTTTTGTACTCATTTTTGTCTTCTCTCCCCCTTCACAGCTTGATGCCGGTGATCAAAATTTGATTTTCATTCACTCAGACCACAAACATACAACAGACACAGCTACAGTACAATACATGAATAAACAGAATAATTACAACTGCCTCAATGTTTAAACGGTCTTTAAAAAAAAAGTGTTTAAAAAAACATAGCAGGAGAAATACCACCAACAAAGACAACTATGAATACTGAAGCGGGAAAAATCTGTTACCCAATAATAAACTGAACCTAAATAAAAACACAGGAGAAAAAACCCTCTGGGAATTCATAATCACTATGCTTTAACAATATCATCTCTGTTAACAAGACAAAGATAAAAGAGGGTGAACAATCTCACTTCAAAGCATCCCTCAGGGGCACTCTTTATTGGAAGATGATGAGTTATAATCCCAAACACTCAAGTTAGCTCAGGTGTCCTTTCAAGACAAGAGGTTTCATCACTAATTGGATTTAGGCATTTCTGCCCTTCAGTTTGTCAGAGTTGGAAGGACCATGTGTCACTGACCCCTGCTCAAAACTGAAAACAAAAAGGCTACTTCATTTGGAATTCGAGAACCATTCCCATACTTTGTGTTGTCCAGTAGACCAAGTTCCTAATACACAGGTCCTGCTCTACCACAGGAGCAAACCACCCAATACACCTGGCCACACAGTGAGGGCTGGTCTCAGACCCTGGGACCACAGTGGCTCAGACCACATAACCCTGAGAGGGCGCTCAGTCTCACTTCACGTAGTTCATCCAGGAACCACTCCGCATATGAATGTGGGGTGGCCCTGGGAGGCTCCATACACGGAGACGAGAGTTAAGTAGTCACCACCACCATAGACAGCCTCCGTAGCAAGAACAATGGCTTTGTTTTGCAATCCACACCTGGCAACTGGACTGTATCACTGCACAGCCAGCTATGGGGGACTAGGGAGAGCCAAGGAACATGGATCCCACAGGGCTGTGGTGCCATAACACACAACTGCTAGGGCATCATGCTGGCCCCTTTGTTACACTTTCTATCCCAGGATAATGCAGGTCTGAACCCATCCCACCGAAGGCTCTCTTAAATGGGCAGGTGCTGTACCTGGGGAGGCCCCACACACCCAGAAGATAAAAGTGTTTGGGTCTGAAGAATGTAACGGGGCCTCAGGCCCTGTGCTGTAGTTTGGGCTATACAGCCTGGAAGGCTGTGTCTCAGAAACTCAGGACCTGGGAAGCTGTGGTGGTAACTGCCAAGCTCTTCCCAAGGGCCTCGTGGTGCAGCTCCATGGGGTGATTGCAGTGTGCCCCCTTGACCCAGCAGCTAGCCATCCCAGACCTGAGCCTCAGCAGCTGATCCACAGTAGCGGAGGTAAATCATGAGGATAGCCCGTCAGTGTCCAAGTGCCATCAGGCAGGTAGCTGGTCTATCATGACACTCAAAGGGCGGGAGGAGTCTGGGAGCTCCATCCCACATATGTCCACCTGGGAAAGAGGCTGGCAGGGGCCACCCACTAACAGGCATCCCCTTGCCTTCTGAGGATGTGGCATCTCTGCAGTTCCACTCGGAGCCCTGACCCAGTCCAGGGACCAGGCCAAAGGACAGAGGCAGGAAGCCTTTCTGATGGAAAACCCTGGTCTCTCCAGTCCTGGGTTCTCATACCACTCACCTGCCCAGTGCCTGCCCCTGTGCACAGATCAGGACACAGAAATCTCTGCTGAACAAGTGGCTGAGAGGATGTGACATGCAATGCTTGCTTGCTTGCTGGACTCCCCGCTCAAACAAATGAGGTTGGTTAGGGACACTTTTGTCCATAGTACTTGCTTATTCTATCCATTCCCTGAGTCACTTCTTCCAGCCAAGGTGGACATCCCAGTTGGGCCAGCAAACAAGCGTGATCACCTGCTCTGGCGGTTGCTGGAAGAGGCTTTCAAGAACTGGAAGAGGAAGAAATGCAGCAAACATGAGGGTCTCCAGTGCCCTACAGGACTGCTGGGGAGACACATATCAAGATCATAGCACCCACCCAATGACCATGGATATGGTGTGTCAGACCAACAAACACTTGTGTTGAGGGCTTTCAACAGACCTCAACAAAGGAGTTGAGATCCAGAACAAGGTTATCGACCAGGAGTTTAGCACAAGGTCCCCACAGTGATGGACAAGAGGATAGCCCCTCTCCAGCCCCACCCCATTTTCTAAGATAAAGAGCAGGGGGGGACCCCAGAGTAGAACAGGGGGACAGGTGGAGGCTTGTATCCCAACCCTGGAGACTCCCGGATCCTCACCAAGGACTATCAGTACGGGAACCAAGGACTACATCCCAACTGCCAAGGAGACCACGGGTAATTCTGAGGTCAACCACACCTACTTGAATCTCCCACATGGGATGGAAGAAGCCCAAATCCTTCCTAGCAGGATCCAGTGTCATCGGAACAATAGCCAGGAGCCCTGAGTGGTCTGCAGAAACAGAAGAAGAGTAAACTCCCTTCGAGACTAGGGAGAAGAGCTTTCTCTGGTCCTTACTTAGTTCCAGCTTTGGATCCCTACCCTCTCCTGCAGTGACCATCAGGGTTGCCCTGGAGCACTCCCCCTAAAAACAAAACAAAACAAACAAACAAGAAAAAATTAGAATAGATAGAGAACAACAAGGAAAGCTTAGAACCAGACAGGAAGCGGTCAGCAGGGACTCACATATACCTTTCTAGATAGGACAGGAAAATAAGTTACTCCTCATTGGGGTATTGAAGATTTCTCTGCACACCCCTCCCCTAAAACAGTTCTGTGCCTCAACTGTTGACATATGCCTTGTTAAAGTTATAACCCATTTGAACTATCCTAAAATCTGCCAAGTTCAGCAAAATTATGCTTCCATACAATAAACTGTTAAATACAGAAATGAAAATAGACACGAGACAGCTGAATAGTATCCTACAGCCATTTTAAGGTGGATTGAAGCTGGTTGTATATAAACTAAATTGAAATGTCAATGAAGGAGTCACAGGATGTGGTTAAGAACTTGCATTTTCTTTTTTTTTTTTTTTTTTTTAAAGATTTATTCATTTTATTACAGCCAGATATACACAGAGGTGGAGAGACAGAGAGGAAGATCTTCCGTCCGATGATTCACTCCCCAAGTGAGCCGCAACGGGCCGATGCACGCCGATCCGATGCCGGGAACCAGGAACCTCTTCTGGGTCTCCCACGCGGGTGCAGTGTCCCAAAGCATTGGGCCGTCCTCCACTGCTTTCCCAGGCCACAAGCAGGGAGCTGGATGGGAAGTGGAGCTGCCGGGATTAGAACCGGCGCCCATATGGGATCCCGGGGCTTTCAAGGCGAGGACTTTAGCCGCTAGACCACGCCGCCAGGCCCAAGAACTTGCATTTTCTAACATATCAGTCACTCAATACCATGTCAATAAACTCCACAATTTTGTGAACTGCTGTTGATGTCATGTTATGGTTTTTAATTGGTCTGGATGATATTCTTTCAGCTCTGTTTTTAGACCAGAGATTGACAATAAAATGCTGGACTCTGCACGGTACATGCTTGCAATGAAAAAGCGTGACTGGATTTGAACTGTAATACTGCAATAAGGTGGAGGAATCCACCATGGGGGGAAGGATATGGGGAGGGGTTGGCGGAACCTCAGAGCCTATGAAACGATGTCATAAAATGAAGTGTAATAAAAAAAAGAGCTCTCAGCACAAGAACCAGTTGCTCAGAAAGCATTTGTGTTTACCAAATGCCCGTGTGTGCACAGGCATCTCTCACGTGAGATCATCCCTGCATTCAAATGCACCTGTCACACGAGGCTCCCTGTCATATGACACCTGTCATGTGACTCCATCTTAATCTGTTTGGTGAGGCCAAAGTTCAATTTTGTATGAAAACATCCCTGCACACAAAGAACAATGTCACATGAGGCAATGCCTGCACCCAAAGGCCAATATCGAGCCATCCCTGCACACAAAGGTCTCTTTGTACAAGGCCATCCTAGACCCAGGGACCTTGATGCATACGAGTATCTCGCTCGAGGCCATCTTGCACACACAGAAGCCTCTGGCATAAGGTTAGCCCTCTCCCAAGGTCATATTCACATGGGGTAATCCCTGAAACAAAGAGCCCTGGCACACAAGAACATTGCTGAACACACAGCCTTATCTTTCAGGCAGATCCGAAAACTACAAAGGCAGGGCCTACAAAGCCATCCTGAATCACAACACAAAGTGCACAAGGCCATCCTGCAAACTCATGCCTCTGTCACACAAAGCCATCCCTGTACCAACTGCCAATGTGGTGTGAGGCTGTCCCCGCACCCAAAAGTCCCTTACTCTACAGCCCACAGGCTCCCATCACACGAGGCTGCCCTGAACACACAGGCCATGCACACAGAGGCTGCACTTGCAACTATGAGCCCAACACACGAGGCCTTCCTCGAACCCAAAGGCCTCTGTGGCATGAGAGGCCATCACACACCCATAGATGCCTTTTGTACAGCGCTGCCTCCCCCAGGCCCTTAGCATTTGAGGCCACCCTGAACCCAAAGGCCCTGTTGCACAAGGCTATCTCTTCATCCTCAGAACCCTGTCAATGCAAAGCCATCTCTGAACCCACAGGCACCAGATGGTGAGGTAATCCACACACACAGGCCAAAATCACACCAGGACTGCCTCGCACCCACAGGTCCTGGCATGCAAGGCCAATCCATCTCCAAAGGAACCTGACATCAAACTCCACAGGCCCATGTGGTGGGATGCCATCCCACACCCATAGGACCGTGTCATACAATGCCACCCCTGCAACCTCAGATCCCTGTTCTGCCAGACCACATCTGTACTCACAGGCCCCAGACAGGTGAGGCCATTACTTTATCCACAGGCTCCTGTTGCATCAGACCTTCTCTGCCCCCATAGACCCTTGTCTTACAAGACCATTTCTGCAACCACAGGCCTGGAAGCCTGAGGTTGTTGCTAAATGGAGCCAGGCCATCACTGTAAAAATTGACCCCTAGAGCGTAAGGCTGTTCTCGTATAGCACTACTAACATTCTACCTCTGGCTTCGAGCTGGCAGGGTTATTCATCTGCTCAACCCAGAAACTCACACTCTTGACCCCTGACATCTCCTTGCCCAGACCAACATTCTGGGGGGCCTTGTCAACAGTGCCTGGTAACTTAGCCTTAACCACAAAAGACCACCTTCATCTTACTTCCATCCCAGAGAGGCCAGGTCCAAATCTCCCACAGGGTAATCTCCAATGTCAGCAGGATCCTAGAAGGCTATTTCTCACATCAATTCCACTGTGAGTTCAAAGTCTGCACTACACATGGCCATGCCAGAACTCCATGCCAGATGTCCAAACAGCAAAGTCCTTCATTTATACAAGGACTATATCATTCCCCAATTAGGAAAGAACTAAACGTCCTCTGATGGGCAGGAGAGCCAGAAGAAAGGAAAGAGAGAGAGAGAAAGGCCATGGCAGGTGCTTCAGAAAGCAGCCCAATTCTGCCCAGCACCCACCAACGCAAATGTAACTATCCTTTCTTGTTACTTATAGTTACTTAGTTGCTGCTCACCTAGGGTGAACCAGCAATGAATGAACTGTACACCTCCGAGCTGATGCCCACTAGAGATGCAGGGAGATTCAATTTGTTGACAATCTTCAACTTCGAGCAACTCTCCAGGACTTCCTGATTGAGGATCCTGGGTAGAAAGTCCCCGATCTGCATCACCTCCATCATCAAGTGCTCAAAGTCTTTCTTTTTGACTTTGGACAACTCTTCCCTCGTGCTCAGGGCTACAAAAACAAGCATATCCTCTCAGCATCTGATCACTGCTCACCAGGCCCTTGGCAGACAGCCTTCCTAGTCGGCTTCCAGCTCCTGCCTCCTGCAGGCCTCTCAGATTCTCACTCATCTGCTCTAAGAAGTTAATTAATTAATTCAATCAATAAGATGATTGAATTAATTAACCAACCACTTTGGCTTGTTCACTTGATTGACTTACTTGATTTGGTTAGTTGGTTTTTAAAAATAAATAAAATTTCAAACCCCACACATCTGACCACTGGAAGCACACACGCACACAGACCAGGTGTGCATATGCACCAGGATAGCAGGGCACACAGCAAGCACCCTGCTACTCAGGAGGAAAAGGGGTACCCACCCTGCTGGCTACCTCCATCTGCACCACAGACCCTGCCCTGCCTTCTGTGTCAGAATCCCAGCTAACTAGGATGGAGCAGAACGTTGGATCTCCTGCAAGGGGCTACACTGCCCCTCCTGCCCTGCCCTGCCCTGCCCTGCCCCCATCACAGGTAATGCAAGTGAACACCCCACAGCCCATGCCAATCGGATTCTCTCAAAACCTGAGACAGAATTCCCAAGTGACAAGCCTTCAGAGCCCTGGGCTTCCACAGAACACCAAGAGCTGGCAGCCACTTGCCACACACCTGCTCCAGATACCTTCAAGGCCTTGCAGCCACAACTCCCACAACTGAGTTTAAGGACCTCCCACCCCACAGAGTCTCTAAGGAAGGCCCCGGCCCTAAAAGGGAGCAGATGAGGACAGGGATACCTCAAGGCCACCTCACTTACCCAGTGGTCTTCCTCAGGGCCACCAGCCTCATCCATGGCCACCACTGCTGCCACCATCACCACCACTGGGGCCTTGGTTCAGTGTGCTTGCACAGCACCCTCTGATTCCTGCAGGCTGGGAAAGGCAGGAACGCATCCACGCTCAGAAGAACTGAGTGCAACCAGGTTCACACCCTCCCAAGACTGTACAGCATTTTTAGCTTCAGGTGCAGTGGCAGAGGCAGGGCTTCCTCAGCATGGCTGGGCATTCCTGCATCTGGATCTTCACCTCATGCACTGAAAAGTAGAAAAGTGAGACCAGAGGTCAGTCATTTTCAATGCCAAGTCCTGGAAGCTGGGCATGCCAGACTAGGGGGTAAGGTGTCCTTTAGCTCAGCTTCAGGCACATCTGCGTCAACAGCCAGAGTGATTTCAGCCAGATCTGAGGAATCTTGGGGCAGAGCTGCGAACAGGTGGGCAGATTCACCCCAGCTCCCATCCACCACCTTCAGGATGTGCATTTTACATGAACCCCAAGTTACCACACAACTAGGAACAATGTCTTCCCTCCATGGAAGTGCAGGCAGTGAGATGGTCCCCACTTTGACAAAGGAGGTGTGTGCATTTTCCAAGCCTCAGGAACTAAAGGGCCCTACACATCGAGTCACCCCCACATCTACACTGAGGACCTGCTCCCTTCACCACCCTGCAGCTACACCTGCACCCGGAAACACTGCCTTGCATGCCCTGCACCTGTCACTACAGCTGGCTGCTCCCAGGTGCAGAGGGACCTCCATCCATATTATCCAGGTAAGGCTGTGGGGTATGTCTCTGTGAGGGGGCAATGGCACAGAGTTAGGTAGGCATCAGTCCAAGTGAGCAGGCTATGTGAGCAGGAGGGGCTAAAGAAAGTGGGAAATTTAGAAGGAAAAAAATTGACCCTTTGTATGCTGGAAGGAGGACCCAAGCCTTGACGTACCACCAGCATTTATATAGTGGAAATCTTGTCATTGGTCAGTGAGCTGAGTGGGTGGGGTCCAGCCCACTCTTGGGGGTTAGGGGAACCTTACAGTAATCTTCTCACCAAGCATCACATGCCAGATGAATCCTGGGTGCAACTGGAAAGTTCTATGTTTTGTAAATTTATATATACACAGATACATACATATGCACACCTACATACATATACACACATATATCAGGAAGATAAGCTTATAATAGAAGAAACAATGACTATGCCATTGTAATAAATTAGGGACAAATCACAGGAGGGGAATAGCAGGGAATGGGGGAGGGGGTGAGACCATTTACTTACAAATATGTATCATAAAAAATTAATCTTTTTTTAAAAATGGCATGATAATCCCATCCTGGCTCAAGAATGTAACATTAGACCAAAAACAATGAATGGGAAAATGCAAATACTATCCAAACAGTCCATAAAGCATAAGACTTTCCAACTGCACCAGTGACTTTTTTGCAAGGACACAGAACAGAAACTTCTCTCATGAACGCTTACAGAACCTCTTGCAGCATAAATAAGATCCACTGCTGCAGCTCTTAATCAAAGAACAAAAAAGATGTCCAAAACGGTAGTCCAATATACAAGATCAGCAGGTAACAATCCACTAAAATGTAATATGAACAATAATAACAAAGAGAAATTTACTAATCTATGTCTAAAAACCCGAAAAGCATTACTGCTGATGTGGAATCACAATAAAAGGATTGTGTTACCTACCAGTGACTTTCAATGACGTGGCTTGACCCAGCACTCCTCACTTGACATTCCTCTAGGACACTGCATTGCTTCACACCAACTACTTTAGGACCAGATCCCTGTGCTTCTAACCCACAGACTGCTCCAAGGCCAGGCAGGCACAGCTGGCATGTCTAATGTTCCTAGATCTTGCCTGCCTGGCTGCCCTGCAGGGTGTTCCAGGACAAGGCAGGCTCATGAAGTTCTACCCACTCCCTGGTACCCCAAGCCTGCCCACCGTCCACTCTGGAGCCAGGCCATCTGGCTGACAACCCTCCAGTTCCCAGCCTGCAACCTGGACTTCTAGCCAACCCACACCACTACCCCACCAATTGTTTCAGGTACATGTAGACTCAGCCACCCACCTGCTCCCTCAGCAGGCTGTTTGGCTGCCCACTGATCTAGGGCTGGGCCCATCTGGCAGCAATCTGTAGCACCTGCCCATAGGACCTGAATCCCCTGGCCCAGAGCATGCCCATCTCACTGCCATGCTTACCTGTTTCAGCGAAAAAAAAAAAAGGCTCATGTGTGGCCTCCCACATTCCCATCCCACCTACCAGCCCCTCTACAGTCACCCGAACTCGGCCAACGCCTCATGCATTTCAAGCTACTGGCCCCTGCTGCTCTTGGGGAAGGCATGCTTGTTCATCAGCAACCCTTCCCACCCAACCCCTTGCCTACACATATCAGCCACCCACTCCAGGGCCATACCAGCTGGCTAGCACACAGCCACATCCACCATGCCCACCCTGCCACCATGTCCACCCTGTCACCCCACTTGTTGCTGCACAGACATGTCAGCTAGGGCAGCATCCATCACATCCCCAGCCCACCTGTTCACTGCAACACTTCAAGGCCAACTCTGTTGAAGGCTGCCCACACCAAGCAGGTTTGTATACTGTCCCATTTGCTGCTTCAGGGCCAGGTCCTGCTGCCCTTCACTAGGCGCGAACTCTAGCATGCCAGCCCCACCATCCCAGGGCAGGATGGGATCACCCAGTGACCATGCTCCCTCAGCAAGCAGCACTGCCACCTGCTGCTCTAGGACCTGGCCCATTTTGTCAGACTCTGGGTTACCGGCTGGCATGCTCTGTGATTCCTTCTGGCACTTTAGCACCAGGCTCACTTCTCCAGGGACTGCCATGCTTCTAATGTTCTAGGTAACCAGGCACACAACAACTGGACTGGAAACCCCTATGCCTTTAGCCTACCCACCCAGTTGTGCCATGAGCTGCTCCAAGACCAGGTGGGCTCTGCCAATGCTTGCCAAGCTCCTAATGTCCCCCTGTCCCACCACCATCCCCTGCTGCTCAAGGACCATTCCACGCTGGCCGGTGCACCTGCCTCCCTCCATCCACCCCAGGGCCAGGTTGGCCCACAGAACACCCTTCTTTTTCCCAGCTTGCCTGTAAGCTGCTGCAGGACCAGGCAGGCTCTGTGTTGCCATGACTCTAGCCCACGTATGAAACTCTCCCACCCACTGCTCTAGTGACTTGCAGGAAGTTCACCTAGCACCATAATCATGCCTAACATGCATGCGGCACACTCTGGGGCCAGGGGGTGCTCAACCAGAGTGCCCAGTCCCCAAGCCATCTGCTGGCTGCTCAGGGCCAAGTCTAATAGGTCAGATCACCCTGTGTCCCAAGCCCACCCACTACCTGCTTCATTGTCAAGCTGGCTCTGCTGATATCCCTGCACCCACAGCACCATCATCATCCATTTCATGGCCAGTCCGACTCTCCCGGGCCCCCTCCCAACACAATCCCATCCTGCCACCCTGCCAGCTACTCCAGGATCAGGCGGGCTAGTTCAGTGACCCAGCATCCCCAACAGACCACTCACTGGCCTGCTCCTCCAGCACCAGGTCCACTTGTCCTGTGTCCACTACACACCTTGCATATCCATCTACAATACTTTCCCACTCCGGGGACAGGCCAGTTCAGTCGGTTACCACCCTGCCCACACCACAATAACCCTTGTCCCTGGACCAGGCTCGCAAGCTCAGGCTCCCCAGCTCATCTAACCTGCTTGCCCTGCCACCACACCCACTGTTCCAGGGTTAAGGCTGGCTTTGGTAGTGCCTCCTGAGTCCCCAGCTTGCCTGTCAACCATTGGTGCCAGACAGGCTCAGCCAGTGCCCACAGCCATCTTCTGGCAGCTGGCTGCTCCAGGGCCATGTTGACAGGGCTGGCGCCTCTAGCACGCAGGCCTTCCACAGCCAGGCTGGTTCTGCCTATGCCTCCTGTGCCCACAGCCTTATCACCATCCTCTCCAGAGCCAGCCTGCCAGTCTCCCCATACCCAAACCGTTTTGTCTGCCACTTCAGAGCCAGGAGGATTCGGCCAGTTCCCCCAGCACCCACAGATGCTGGCTGCCCATGGCTCCATCTTCCAAGGGTTGGTCTTGCTCCCCTCCCCATAGTACAGCACTTAAGTGTTCCAGAGTTGGTTCCTGCTTCTTCTGGCTTGGGCTGTAGTCTTCATACACCAAACTAGGACTTGAGATAATAGGGTGCTGTTACTTGGAAACGTAACTGTCGGAGCTTCGTCCATTAATATTCCATCCTTCTGACTCCAACATCTCTGGCTTGAAAATCTCACGTTTTTCTACATGTCTGTGCTGCATCTCTTGCAAGACTGTGCGTTTCTCTTCAGCCTGGGATCTAAGGGTGCATGAAGCAGAGTAGTATGTGACACAGTGCCACTTCAGGTCCCACATGCAGAGAGGAATCCCTGAAAAAGTTATTTGATAAGTGAGCTGATAACATTACACAGGTAGGGAAAATGTGGCTTCCAAATTAGTGATCCTACACAAGCTGCTGACTTAGGACCATATCATTATCAAAGAGTGAAAAGCAAAATTCTACACAAATATGTGACAAAAGTTTCTTCCAGGAAATAGTTCGGTAGCAAACTATTTCAAATGGCAAAAAAAAAAAACTAGTAGATAATTCACAAAGAAATAGGCCATATTTACTGGAAAATCTGTTACAAATCCTTATGACAGAATTACCTAGTTAAGAAAGTAACAAAACAAAGGCTTAAAATGTTAACAATAAGATACTCACTTTTGCCCATCAGAAGTGTTTTCTTTCTTTAGGTCTTCGAGGTTTCTTTCCACAATATAAGCTGCCCACTTGAAGTAAATGGAAAAAAATTAAAAGAAAAGTAAGAGAGGAGGACGAATATATGAGAGAAGGTAAAGGGGGCCCGTATCGTGCTCTTAAAATGACATATTTCAAATATGTGAAATATGTTAACCACATGGATGTTAAAGGTTTTTAAAAACATTTTAAGCACACCAGCAGAAGGTGTCATCCTGTTGCCATGCTTCCAGTGCAACAGGTGAGGGGATGAGGGGGCCGAGGCTGCAGGCTTGGCTTGGGGGGAGGCTAGGGGCATAACGCCAGTGGGCATTTGGGGAACTGGGAGCTCATCATTAGGCAGGTGGAGAGAACCTGAGGATTTTCTTCTGTGTCTGGTCCTGGGTAAGGTGGGGAGAGTGGCGGGGAGCACCCCAGGTCAGCACACTGCTCTGGTGTGCTGGTGGACCAGGCCTGGAAACTGCAATGGGCCTGGATCTTGGGTGTGTAGAGGGGTAAGGCACCAGGCCAGCACATATGACAGGAGTTTGGGATCCTGGTGGATGTTAGAATACACGACCATCATACCACCCACTGCAATTCTGAAGATTGGGCTAGACACAAGGCTTGTGGATTCATTAGAGAATGGAGCAAGGAGATATGGGGTAGGAAGGACCTCCTGGGTGTATCGTGGGGATGAGGAATGGATCCTGAGGGACTCCCAATGACAAGGCTACTGTACTTGCAAGTAAGCAAGGGGAATGAGACCTGGTGGATTGGAGGGGAGAGACCTAAAGATCTTTAAGGATCAGATTGATGCACCAGCCCACATGGGAAACCTGAGCTGGGCTTGTTAGCATGGAACACTGCTGACCACCACACAGCAGCCCACATGAAATCTATGGCTCAGGACCTGTATGGCAGGGACAGATCCCAGTATCTGACAGTGAGTATCAGATAAGAGGATGGGTCACATTATGTTAAACCATGACACCAACCAGCATGCAAGAGAACCAGGTCTGGGGGTGGACCCAACCCCATGGAATTACATTTAAAAAAAGCAATAGTTTGGAATTTAACATTATATATGTCTACATAAAATGTTGACCTGAAGGGCAGGCAATTGGCACACAGCTTCAGTTGCTGCTTGGAATGCCCACATTTCCTTCAGAGAATCCAGGTTTGACAGTACTTTTGATCCTGCTTTCTGCTAATATGTAATTCTGGGAATCACCCACTCAATAAAGTAGGCTAGACTGTTGTATCTGCTGGAAAATGGCAAGACCGCAAGCAGACTCTCTCAAACTGGTCACAGCACCCATTGGCCCTGCAAGACCTGTGGCTGGGAAGAGGCCTGGTAGGGGACAACTGGAGAGCATTAGAGCTGGGACTGGAGGTGGGCCAAGCTGAGACACGCTGTCTCACCCCACTGGAAGAGCTGAGACTGAAGGTGGGCCAGGTTGAGCCAGGCTGTAGCACTTGAGCGCAAATGCCAAGTCCGGGGACAGACCATCTCAGACTAGGCCGCAACACCTATTGGCACATACAAGACTTGGGGCTGGGAGTAGGCCTGGCTGGAGAACTTCAAGGACTCCCTTGTTGGCTACTGCTTCCACTGGTGAGCATGACAGCTGGCCCACTGGGAGTGGGCCAGGTTGGGCTAGGCTGACACACCCTCTGTTATGCATGAGAGCCAGAATGGGCATGGGCTAATCAGGCCACACTGCAGCACCAGTTGGCATGTAAAAGGCTAGGTGCAAGTGCTTCAAGAATTGGAGCTTTAAGCATGCCTGGTAGGGGAACTGTGGGGCACTCCTTGGCTAGGCCAGGCTGCACCTACAACCTGTCAGTCAACCAGAGTTGGGGGTGGACCTTGCTGGACAAGGTGGTGGCACCTATCAGCACACATGAGGGCCATACTGCGCTGAGCTAAGCCACAGCACACAGGGGTGTGCTTGAAAATTGGATGGGATATGGCTGGGCTGTAGCAAATGGCACCATATGCAAAAACGAGGCTGTGGGGTGGGCCTGGGGCAGGTTACTTAGGATTGCCCCAACTAGACCGTGTCACACACTGATATGCTTGAGGAGTCGGTCTGTGGCAGGCTGCCTGGGATGGGCCTTAATACCGGTCAGTTTGCATGAAATATGGAGCTGGTTCAGAGCTGATCATGCAGCTACATCCACCAGCACATACACTGGTTGGTGCACGCCAGAATCAAGTCTGAGCTCACCCCAGATGAGGTTTCGTGGGGGAGTCCCTGACTAGACTGCTGGACTCAGACCCTGGCCACAGGGAACATCACAGAATGTGTGGTTAGACCATGGCATGCATATATCAGGACTGGTACTCCTCACGTGCTGACACCTGTGCAGTGGACACCATGCCAGGATGCATACAGAGGACATGATGGCCAGCTGACCTAGGGCAGCACAGGATATCATATGCCTGGTCAGAAGAAGGAAAACAGAAAAAAACTGGACAATTTCCTGGCCAAGCTGTGCAACATGTTCCTGGATCTATGGATGCACTAAGGAATTTGCCAACCAGTAGATCTTGTAAAGATTTTCTCAACCCTGGTGCACTGAAACCAACAACTTCTCAGAACTACCCAAATCACTCAAGTAGCACCCACAATGGGGTCTCCCTGACCCCACCAAATGATCATCTCCCCCATCACCAAGTACTGATGTAGTTTGACAGCAAGGAGTGGCCCTCTTGCCCTCCTCCCCTGTGGTCACAGGAGAAGAAAAAAAAAAGGAAACATCTGTCTTACCCACTTTCCTCAATGTCTGAACCTGAACCTCCCCACCCTGATCAGACGCTGCTCACATGGGAGTTCATCCCTCAACTATGTAAACAATAACAAAAACAAAATGAGAAATTATATTAAATAAAAAAGAAAGTAGCTGGGTTGGGTCCCTGCCACCCATGTGGTGACTCAGGATGGAGTCCCCACTTCCTGGTTTTGGCCTGGCCCACATGGGGACAAGTGGAGAATAAACTAGCAGATAGAAGTGCTCTTGCTCACTTGTGCGCACACTCTCTCCTCCCTGATTTGTCTTCAATGGATAATTCTATACCAGCATTAAATGTGGGTCACAAAATTTGAAGAGATACCAAAGGAATGTATTTCTTAAAATGTTAAGCTTTCTAGACCCTAAATGCAAATACTGACAATTCAGAAAAGATGAAATCATACTAGGATTTACTTTAGTAAATCACACAATTTTACCCTCATTCCTGAAGGTCCTTATGCTGATCCCCCACTCAAAATGATCAACCTATTAACTCCAAGCATCCTTCGGAAGCATCTTCTTAGAATTCCTTGGACTTAACCATAAGATAAACAGTCAAAAACAATCTGACTCACTAAAAAAAAAAATAGAACATTGAAATTCAGAATAAAAGGGTCTGCCAGGGTCTTAAAGCCAAAAGTTGGACCTAGAGCCAGGATGACACTGTGTTCTAACTCCTAGGCCTTTGGTGATATCTGCTCATGAGCCCTCAACCTCTTCTGAGCCTGCTGCTGAACTTCATAGCTCAGAGCTCCTGAAGGCAATGGCGCACACATCAAAGCTTACAGTTTTCATGTAGGGACTTGTAGGATCTCATCCAATCCTATCCTATTTAGGATTACTTACTATATTACTTATGACTCCCAAATTGATATTAAATCCCAAGTTTCAATTTTCTTATAATATTACAGTCTTGTAAAGGCCAATCAATTCTTATTTCAACTCCCATTTCTTTGATATAAATCATGTTTGAATAGTAACAGCTAACTTCAATATCACTTGGGCATCTTACAAGTTTTAAAGTACTTAGTTCTAACATTAACACATTGAATAGATACAGTTACCCAATCTTTAAGGATGAGAAAACTGAGTGCAAGGGATGTTTAAGAAAGCTGTCCACCATTGCACAGATACAGAGCCTGGCACCAGGCAAAAAGTCCAGTCTGACTCCAGAATCCATATTCCTGACCCCTCCTTTCCTCTCCATAAAAGTTCAAGAACTCTCTCCATAACTCCATAACTCCATTCACAAATGCCTACTATACAACTCTAATTTAAAATTCCACGTACAAACTTAACATGTCCCTCAGACACAACCCTGTCAATTTTCCTCATCTCAACAAATAGTGAGAGCATCTACGTCTATAACTATGTCAGAATATCAAGTCACTCTTACAACTTTCTAGTCTGAATGCTGTCTCCATCATAAAGTATTGATTACAACTTCTATTTTCCATGTTGAAATGAAATTCATAGTCAGTAAAACTTCCTACACATCCATAAATATGTTAACTTTAAACAAAAGGAGAGTTAGGAAGAAACTTAAAAATGCATTTTAACATGCAAATGTTTAGGCATAATCTCTCTATAAGACAAAATAAATAATAACTCAACTCCAAAAGGAATAAAATTTAAGGTTCAAAAACAGTGTTGCAGAAGCACTGTGATAAGTTGAAAAGATGATTTAATCTTTTTATAATTAAAAAATCTCTAAGCCATTACAAAGAGTGAAATTCTATCATTTGCCGCTAGATGGTCCCAACTAGAGACCATTATGCTCAGTGAAATAAGTCAATCCCAAAAGGACAGCCACCATATGTTCTCTCTCATATAAGGCAGCCTTCATGCAAATTTAACATCAACAACCCTTTCCATACTGCTATTCTGTACCCCCTCTGTTTTGATGTTTTTATCTTCATTTCTTCAAAATCGTTTTTTTTCTCTTGTCAAATGGTGCTGGCTCATGGATCACACAGTGGCATTATTTTACCCAAGAGGCTTTTGTGTTTTCTTTTTTCAGTTCTTCACCCATGTGTTTGTTCTTCAGTGGCACATTTTTTGACTCCATGGTGCTGTACATTTTTTGTTTTAACTTCATATCTCTTGTTGACTTTGTTTCATGGCTTCTCATTTAAGAGAATGTATAGTGACAGCAGGAACAGAGTCTATCATATTCAGATGTGAAGATATAAGGAGTATGCATCTCTATGTTCAAATCAAAGAGGGACTCCCAATCAAACTGTTGGACAGATCTAGACAATGGGATGCTGAACTGTCTGACATTATCTGTACCAGCAATGTTGGGACATACTTAACTAATAAATTGATGGACTTATGATGATGGGCTATACTATTCTAATAATATGGAGAAAATCAGTCAGCAGGAAGGAATTTGAGGAGAGGGAAGGGGAAACCCCTGACTCTGTGGAATTGTACCATAAACTCAACATTTTTTAAAAAATTCATTTCTTAAAACTATGCAAAACGATATTAGCAATACTAAATGTGTACTTCCTAGATTAACATGACAGCCATATTTCTAAAAATTCACTTTTTTAAAACACTGCAAAAAATTCTTTTATATGTAAACATACATAAAACTGAATTTGAATTTAAATTCAAATAGGAATCTCCTTGACTTACCTGAAAAGCTCTTAGGATGAACACAAGTCTTCACTCTCAGGACTGTCCTAAGTACTAACCATCTAGCATGCAGGCCATCACGCAATGAATGGTAATACCTTTCAATCTGAACAAAAATGCCATCACAAAATCCCAAAGAGAATGATCTGTGAATGATACCACTGCATTAAACCACCTACTCTCACAAGCCACTGTCACGTATATCCAGTAAATTGTCCCTTAGATCCATAGCCGGGCTCTCATTTGATCTCATACACTTTCTGTACTACAAATCTTTTTTTTAAGATTTATTTATTTTTATTTCAAAGCCAGACTTACAGAAAGGAGAGACAGAGAAAAAATCTTCCATGCACTGGTTCACTTGCCAAATGATCTCAATGGCCGGAGCTGAACTGATCTGAACCCAGCAGCCAGGAGCTTCTTTTGGGTTTCCCATTCAGGTGCAGGGTCCCAAGGCCTTGGGCCATCCTGGTCTGCTTTCACAGGCTACAAGCAGGGAGCTGGAAGGGAGGTGGAGCAGCCAGGATGCAAATTGGTGCCCATATGGGATCCTGGTATGTGCAAAGCAAGGACTTGAGCCACTAGGCTACCGTGGCCAGATCAATGTTCTTCATGTCTTGTTATCTCTTACTGGCCTTACATTTCTGTCTTTGTGATTCTCATCTGCACATTCTATATCACAAGCAAAATAAATATTCTATTTTCCAGAGATTATTTTTCCATTCATTCAATACTTATAGCAAACAGATAGTATACCAGGCTTGCTCTAAAACTAGATCACAGCCTTCCTCCTCACTTAAACATCAGAAAATTTAATCACCCACAGCAATTTTCAGTGTTTCATTTTCCATTTTATATACTGACATTCTGCAAAGATACTCTTTTTTTAAAAAATGTTTATTTATTTTCATTGGAAAGTCAGATATACAGAGAGGAGGAGAGGCAGAGAGGAAGATCTTCTATCTGTTAATTAACTCCCCAAGTGTCCGCAATGGCCAGAGCTGCGCCAATTCAAAGCTAGGAGCCAGGAGCTTCTTCTGAGTCTCCCACATGGGTGCAAGGTCCCAAGGCTTTGGGTCGTCCTCAACTGCTTTCCCCAGGCCACAAACAGGGAGCTGGATGAGAAGCAGGGCTGGCTGGATCAGAACTGGTGCCCATAAGGGATCCTGGCGTGTGCAAGGCAAAGATTTTAGTCACTAGGCTACTATGCCGGGCCCAAGATATTCTTTTAACAAAATGATATACAGCATTTTTTAAATTTGCAAATCCAATTTGCAGAATTAAATCTAAATTAATAAAATGATATTTCTATCTAATTGTAACCATTACCATGCCATTAACAGCCTAATGTTGGACTGGCACCATAGCCTAGTGGCTAAAATCCTCTTCTTGTACATGCTGGGATCCCATACAGGTGTCAGTTCTAATCCCAGCAGCTCTGGTTCCCATTCAGCTCCCTACTTCTGAACTGGGAAAGCAGTCGAGGATGGCCTAAAGCCCTGGGACTCTACCCACGTGGGAGATCCGGAAGAAGATCCTGTCTCCTGCCTTAAGATCAATGCAGCTCCAGCTGTTGAGGCTGCTTATGGAGTGAATCAGTGGATGCAAGAACTTCCTGTCTCTCCTCCTCTCTGTATATTTCTTTACAATAAAAATAAGATCAATCTTAAAAAATAAAAACAGCCTAATGTCCTTATCCATCTTCTTCCATCCATCTTCCAAGTAAACTCCAGATACCTGACATTCCCTCTTACCTCTGGCAAGTTGCCACTCAAGCTCCTAGCTCCTCCTGATAAATGTTTTAGGGACTGGTTTTGTGATATAACAGGTAAAACTGCAGCCCATAGATAGTGGTTTGAATTCCAGCTTTTTGATTCAGCTCCCTACCGATGCACTTGGGAAAACAGAAAGATGTGCCCACACCCTTGGGTCCCAGTATCCGAGTGGAAGATTGGGAGGAAGTTCCTGGCTCCTGGCTTCAGCCTTGTCACTGCAGCCACTTGGGGCATGAACCAGCAGATGGAAGACCTCTCTAGCTCTGCCTTTCAAATAAATAAAGTAAATCTTAGGGGGGGAAAAAGAGAAATATAAAAGCTCTAAATAAATAAAAAAATTACCCCACACATAGGCAGACTTAAGATGGCATTATGTCCTAAACTAATGTACAAATTGAAAAAAACAATTTCTATAAAAGTCCCTAGTTTGTAAAGATCAACAGTCTGATCTTAAAGGTACCCATGATATGGTCTAGGCAATCAGCCAGTTCAGTGTCATGAGCTAAAGCCACACATCCCCCACCTGTATAATACCATTTACCCCCTTGAGCATCAAATAATCTGTACCATCATTAAGTAGGACCTGGAGGGCAGTTTCGTGTTGTCACCACTCCCACCTGACCAGCAGAAAGCACCATGGCAGTAAGCAAGCCTGCTTCACAGCTTCTCAACCATTCAGGAAGTGTTACTGAAAGGCTGTTTAAAAGTTCAACACTGAAAACTGGACAAGGTTGGGTAATGGCGGCCCCAGGGCTTGCTCTACTGCCCTTCATTTTGAAGGTTATGAGGTGGGGTGGGAGCACTCACAAAGCACGCACATCTACTCTGCTGTGACAACAACTGACTTAGGCAGCCACTTGCCTGTGGACGTCCTGCCAAGGCAGCCAGCACTCCAGCAAACCTACACTGGATAAAGGGAGACCCAACTCCAAGCCTCAACAGTGTGGACTGGAGCCTCCACTAAGAACTGATCATGGTCCTATCAGACTTAAACAGCAGAACACCACTCAACCCTACCAAGCAGCTTTTGCAAGGGCCATATAAGGTCAGGGACTTTAAATAAGGGAATAAAATAAATTCTATACATTACAGAAACCATGCTACACTTCACACGGGCAGGTGGACACTTAGGACATAACAGAGGAATCACATTTCTTCTTAACAAAATGTTTTTGGCTGTCGATGTGACTGACATTATACCAACTTGTTTACACAAATTCTGGGGTTTGGGGGTTTAACATCTTGGTAAAGACCAGAAAATCCATCCATCCTCCACCAATGCGATAAACAAACTAAGCACATCAGGAGGTGATCCCAGACCTAACTTTCGTGTCTGCATGCCAGCACAGGGTCTGGCACAGTCCATCACTCCAATCAGGTTACGCACATGCTGGTGGTTGCAACTGCTGGGTCAGGTCTGCTTCAAGCTCTGTTTTCAACATCAACCAATGGGTGTTGTAGTCCAGCCTGATCCTGTGCAACACACGCTTGGCCTTCACACAGACCAGTGCAAGCTGCACTCTAGTCTGAGCAATGTACAATAACCCCTGCCAGGTCTGCCTGCTGCCCTGATTCCTGTGCTTGCCAGTATGTACAGTAGACTGGTCCAGTCTGTGACATATCCCATTCAGTTCTCATACATATCAATGGGCATTGAAGCCTGGTTGAACCAACCCAGCCCCAGTATCCAGCCCACACACATTTTGGTGGGTACCATTCTGTCCAGTCACATCTGCCACAATCCTGGTTTTCATGCTCTCCAGTGGGAGTGGTAATCCAAGAGGGAGGTGCCCACTATTTCCCTACTGGGCCACTCACACTCCCAGATCATGCACTCTCCAGGTGGTTTTGCAGTCTGACTTGACAGAATTAGCCCCCAGTGACAGCCTCTGCCAGCTGATGCTGCAACAAAGACCAACCAACCCTCACCCACTCTGATTTATGCTTGCACCAGGAGGAACAGTCAGCCCAGCCTGACTTTTCCCTGATCTAGCTCACATGAAGCCCATAGATGTTGTAGCCCTGCCCGGTCTGATCTGCCCCCATCCCAACTCATGCTCTCCAGTGGGAGTGGTGGTCCAGCAGAGGAGCATTCCACATTCCCCCTACCAGCTTTGTACCCTGCCCTCCATTTCTCATGCGTGCTAGTTGAATGCTACGGCTCAGTCTGGCATGGCCCTCCATGCCTTGGCATTTGCCAGTGGGTGCTGTAGCCTGGCCCAGCCTGGCCCACCCCCAATTCCAACTCCTGCTGGTGCGGTTTGCAGCCTAGCCCAGCCCAGCTGGCACCCAGTCCTAGCCTTTATGCATACTGGTATGTGTCGCAACTGAACCCGATTCCACCCATACTCTATCCCAGTGCTCTGATTAGCAGGTGGGTGATATGAACTGGTTCAGCCTTGTCTGTCCCCAACCTATGCCAAATGTATGTCGGTGGGTACCTTTCCCTGCCTGTTCTAGGCTGTTCCCTATTATGGTTCTTGCCCTCATCTGCAGGAACTCTGTTCTGACAGGGGAGTTTTCTAGGCTCCTCCATCAGAACCTCTCCCAGTGCCAGATCTCACACACACACATGGGTCCATGGGACAACCCTACTTAGTCCACATCCGGTCCTAGCATGAACAGTAGCCTTTCTTGATTGGGCTTCAACCTGTTCTGGTTCTTACTGTCAGATGTTTCAGCCCAGCCAAGGCTCGTCCTCACTCAGACACAGCTCACACGTGACTCAGGAGTGGCAGAGACTTAACATAGCTTGTCCTACTTCTACCTTGGTCCTCCAGAGTACCAGATGGTACTAGAGTCTAGCTCAGCTCTGTGCAGGCAGCCCCAATACACACTTGTGCCAAGGGACACTGCAGCCATGTCCAAACCAGAACACAGCCCCCACTCCAGCCATGGTACACACCAATAGGAGCCCCAACACAGCCTGGGTATCCTCTTAGCTTCCCAAACATCCCTATTCCCAGCCACAGATCACACACATGCCAGTGGTTGCTCTAATCCAGTTTGGCATATCCCCTCACCTGTCTTGCCCTTTGCTTTAGATTCTTTAGCTTGGCATCCCTGGATCATGTAAACCAGTCAATGTAAGAGCCTAGCTTGGCATGACCTGTGCTCCAGTCTGATTTCTGCTCTTGCTGGTGAGCAAAGGCTTGCTTGACCCTGCTGGTCCATCCTTTCCATAACTAATCCACACATTAGCCAACAGTTGGAGCTATTTTGCCCAGCTTGCCCGACCCCAAACCTGGACAATGTGATCATCAGGGAGAGTTAAAACCCTCTAGGAGAGTTTCCCAGGTTCTCCCACTCAGCCCATTTCAGAATTCATAGAGCCTTCTAAATCAGATTAAAAGGATTTTCACAATATCTTCTCCAACTCATCTCAAAGAAAATACTGTATCTCTTAAAGTTTTAAACACTACATGAATGGCCTCCCATAACCAGTCAACTTTTCTTCAAGAGTCAATGAAACCAAAACTCTTGGAAAAATGGCTTATGGACATTGATACCTGAGATTTTAGGTGTCTTGTTCTCTTCGGCCAATGATTCATCCTGGCGCCAGTTTTGGGAGAAGTTTGGGTATCAGTGAGAAAAACGTCAGGTTCCACATTTTCCTTAAGATCTAAATTAGGCATCGGCACACCCTAAAACACCAGAGCAAAGAAAGTGTTTTCTGAACAAAATCAGGTTTCACGGTGGAGAACAACACATTTCCAATAAAGCTCCTAAAACTTCATGGCACCAGATGACAATTCCGCTACAAATTCATCTACAGACAAAAGGCAATCCCTATCAAAATTTCAGAATTTTTTATTTGGTAGAAATTCAAACATAAATGGCTGGGAAACTTGGAAAAAAAACACAGGACTCCCACTACCAGATACCAAGTTATTTTAAAGCTACATTGCTCAAAGTAGTGTGTTACTGAGATTTGCACAGACACATACAGCAGGACCACACACAGAGTAGGTATTCCAAGGCCACCAAAGCATGTTTGAAATAGAAAAAAGGTATAGTATTCTTCCATAAAAGTTTGGTTTATACATTAGATACAGTATCAGACTAAAAATTATTAAATGGAAAAATCACAATAACATACTATAATAAGACTTAGGTGATCACATTACGACCTCTCTCAAGCATATCCAAATTGCCAACATCACTACTGTTGTATTTTGGGATTAAATAAGAGAATATATGGGGGCCCGATGTGATGGCTCAGTGGTTAAATCCTCACTTTGCATGTGTCAGGAGCCACTTAGGAAGTGAACCTGCGTACAAAAGATGTTACTCTGTGTCTCTACTACTCCGCCTTTCCCAAAAAAATTTTAAAAATCTTAAAAAAAAAAGAAGAAAAGCATATCTGGTTACCAGCATCAGAATGCCATGAGAGCCAGTCCGATAATTAAGATGGATATTAAAAAGAGGCAAAGGGATAAATCCAATTCCAGACAGGATGGTGAACCATACAAGTAATATTTCATCACACTAATCAGAATACCACACAACTAAAAACTTACAAACTGCTTAATACTGGAATTTTCCATGCAATATTTTAATACAATTGGCTGCAGGTAAACAAAATCACAGAAAAATCTATGAAACCGCAGACTAACTTAGGACTTGGGGTAGGGGAAGACCACTGTAATCCAACACAACAAAATTCAGAAATAATACTGCACATTTATGCTCAACTGATTCTCAATACAGGCAACCTAGTTAAATCAATAGAAAAACAATATTGTTTTAAACAGTGCTCATCAAGATTGAATATTCATATGCCCTCCGTCCTAAATAACTAACCTGCCTATGTACCTCACATTTTGTACACACACAAAAAGAAACAGTTCAAGATGCACATGAACCTCAATGTAAAAGCCAATCATTACAACACCACGTGTGAGACCCACATCCTACACAGGAGTGCCTGAGTTCAAGTCCCAGTGCCATTCCTAACTCAGCTTCCTGTCTGGCACACAACAGATGACTATGTAAGTACTTGAATCCCTGCCACCCACAAGAGAAATCCAGATTACGTTCCTGGCTTTACCCTGGCTGGGAGTGAATCAGCAGATGGAAGCTTTCTCTCCTCTTTTTCAAATAAAATGAAAATAAGGGAATAAGTGAACTCAAAAGGAAATGCTTTGTAACAAAAGATAAAACCACAGAACTTCTATATGGAGAAAGAAAAATGACTATAGTCATGGATAAGGAAAACACTTCCTAAATGATACTAAAAACTAAAATCCATCAAAGGAAAACAGAAATCTGTAAGCCATTCTTCAAGCAGAGACTATTACAAAAACAAAAGCATAAATTACAGACAAGAATAAAGTTTTTGCAAATCATGTATCTAAGGACTTGTAGTTAGTATAACAAACTCTCACAAGTATACAAAGCCAACCCAACAAACACTTCATTGAGGAAGATACACAAACAACTAACATAAACACAAAACAATGCAAATGCTCATCTGTAGCCTTTAGCAAAAATGCAAATGAAACTACAAGGGAATACCAGTACATACCTGATAAAATGGCCATAACCAAAACAAGTGACAACATGTGTTTGCCAGGACATGGAAAAACAGCAAGCCTCTACATTGGGGGAGGGGGAATGTAAAATGGTTCAGCCACTTTGAAAAACATTCTGACAGTTTTTTTAAATAAATATAAATGTAACACAACACCTAGCAATTCCACTCTATTAAGAGAAAGGAACACATACGTCTGCACGAAACGTTATACCTGAACAGGCATAGTATTATTCCTAACAGCCAAAAACTGGAACAATCCACTGTTCATCCGCTAATAAACAAGTAACAAGGTACATACATACAAGGGAGTATTATTCACCAATAAAATCAAATGAAGTGGGACCAGCACAGTAGTCTAGCAGTTAAATCCTCAACTGGCATGCTCCAGGATCCCATATGGGCACCATTTAGGCCCTAGCTGCTCCAGCTTCCCATCCAGCTCCCTTCTTGGAGCCTAGGAAAGCAGTCAAGGATAGCCCAAAGCCTTGGCACCCTGCACTCACGTGGGAGTCGCGGAAGAAGATCCTGGCTCCTGGCTTCGGACTGCCTCAGCTCTGGACACTGTGGTCACTTGGGGAGTGAACCAGTACATGTAAGAGCTTTCTCTTTCTCAACTTGCCTTTCCAACAAAAAATAATTTCAACACATTCTCCCCCAGCAAGTTTTATTTTAATTGGAAAGGCAGATTTATAGAGAGAAAGATCTTTCATCCGCAGGTTCACTCCTCAAGAGGCCACAACAGCCACAGCTGAGCTGCCAGAAAGCAGGAGTTCCTTCCTGGTCTCCCATGTGGGTGCAGGATCGCAAAAGTTTGGGCTGTCATCCACTGCTTTCCCAGACCACAAGCAGGGAGCTGCAAAGGAAGTAGAGCAGCTGGGACACAAACCGGTGCCCATATGGGATCCTGGTGCATGCAAGGTGGGGATTTTGGCCACTAGGCTACCACACCAGGACCAATTTATCCACTTCTAAGAATAATACTGCAACTCACCAGAAGACTGACACCACACTGGAACAGCTCACACGGGTAGAGAATTCTTTCATAGTGAGAATTCAAGCAACACACAGTTTCTTTTCCTGGCAGATAGCCCAAGCAGCTATCGACTTTAGACCACTTCTTTTATTTGGTGACCATTTCAAAACCTCCTTGGCTGGCAGCAATCTGAACGAAAAAAAAGTAAAAATTATTATTTAAGCAGAGGCAAGCATTATCTGATAAATACATAAATTACCCTGGGCTGCGATTTTGGAGTTCCACAAATAAATGACAACAGTGACATCTATAATATTTACAGGTAAACAAAAATCAAATAATGAATTCTGAAGCTTCTTTGTTGTTTTTGTTGTTAAGATTTATTTATGGGACCCAGCACAGTGGCCTAGTGGCTAAAATCATCGGCTTGAATGAACCGGGATACCATATGGGTGCGTGTTCATACCCCGACAGACCCGTTTTCCACCCTACTCTATGACTGTGGCCTGGGAAAGCAGTTGAGAACGGCCCAAAGCCTTGGAATCTTGCACCCATGTGGGAGACCTGGAAGAGGCTCGAGGCTCTGGACTTTGGATCATGTAGCAACAGGCTTTGCGCTCACCTGGGGCGTGATTCATCGTGCAGAAGATCTTCTCTCTGTCTCTCCTCCTTTCTGCATATCTTTGCAATAAAAATAAATAATCTTAAAACAAGATTTATTTACTTTTGGGCCCAGAGCAATAGCCTAGTGGCTAAAGTGCTCGACTTGCATATGCCAGGATTCTATATGAGCACTGGTTCATGTCCTGGCTGCTCCACATCCCATCCAGCTCCCCACGTGTGGCCTGGGAAAGCTTTCAAAGATGCCCCAAGGATTTGGGATCCTGAACCCGTGTGGGAGACCTGTAATAAGCTCCTGCCTTCAGATTGGCTCAGTTCTGGCCATTTTAGCTACTTGGGGAGTGAACCACAAACAGAAGATCTTTCCCGCTGTCTCTCCTTCCCTCTGTATATCTGACTTTCCAAAAGAATCAATCAATTAAAAAACTTTATTTTTAGGAAAGGCAGATCAGATTTACAGAGAAAGAGAGGCGAAAAAGATCTTCATCCACTGCTTCATTACCCAAATGGCCATAATGGCCACAGCTGAGGCGAGCCAGAAGTTTCTTCTGACTCTCCCACAGTGGGATAAGATCCCAAAGTTTTGAGCCACCCTCTTCCTCTTTCTCAGAGCACAAGCGGGGAGCTGTATGGGAAGTGGAGCCGCCAGGACACACACTCAACCACAGGGGATCCCGGCACTTTCAGGTGAGCATTTAGTCATTGAGTCGTCATGCCAGTCCCTCTCAAGGGGTTTTTGTTGTTTGTTTTTTTGTTAAGGCTTATTTATTTTTATTGCAAAGACAGACTTACAGAGAGAAGAAGAGACAGAAAAGATCTTCCGTTCGCTGATTCACTTCCCTAGTGGCTGCCACGGCTAGAACTGAGCCAATATTCCAAAGCTAGGAGCCAGAAGCCTCCTCCAGGTCTCCCACGTGTGTGCAATGCCCCAAAACTTTGGGCCATATTTGACTGCTTTCCCAGGCCACAAGCGGGGGGATGGGAGGCACAGCTAACAGGAGTAGAACTGGCACCTATATGGGATCCTGGTACATTTAGGGCAAAGACTTTAGCCACTAGGCTACCACACTGGACCCTCTCCCAAAATTTTTAAACTCTACAATTTAATTCATATTAGAGTGCCTACACCAAAATTAGACATTTCACAGATTTACTCAATTTGTACTTCTTGCCTGGTTTGAAAACCAGACTAATTTCTGTGTCTAACTAAATTCTTCGTAATTCGTAACATAAAAGGCAGCAGATGAGGCTCAGTTGCTGAGTTACACTCACATGGAAAGCCAGATTGAGCTCCTGACTCCTGGGTGTGGCTGGGCCCTGCACTAGCAACTGCAGGTGTGTGGACAGTGATCAGTGGAAGGGAGGTCTCCCTGTTTCTGATTCTCTGCCGCTCAAAGAAATCACAAGGCAATAAAAATTAACATACATTTGCAGCAGCAATGATAGAAACAAAGACACAAATTAGCTTCCACATCATTTTACTGAACTAAAAGGACTCATAATTTAATTTTTAAATCTATATTCTTATATGAAAGTGAACTGAGAAGAGCTCTCCCATCCACAGGAGCTTCATCCAGGTCTCCCATAGAGGCGACAAGGGCTCAAGAACCTGGGCCATCTTCCGCTGATTTTCCCAAGCCATCAAACGGGGTTGGATGGAGTAGAACAGCCAGGACCTGAGCAATGGGCTGCTGGCTGTGCAAGCAGCAGCTCTACTCATCACAAAACCAACTCAGTTTCACACCATTTCAATTTCTAAACATCACCAAACTAAGGACAAAAGCTCTTCACAAAAGCAACATTCTTTTTATTAAAAATATGCATGTGTGTGTATATTTTAAAAATAAAAGAAACACACAGGGAAGAGACAGACACATTTCTTCCACCCACTGATCCACTCCCCACATGGCCACAATGGCCAGGCTAAAGCCAGAAGCTGGAACTCCGTCTGGGCTTCCACGTGGGTGCAGGGATCTAAGGAACTGAGCCATCTTCCAACTTTCCCCTCAGGTCATTATCAGGGAGCTGGATGAAGGCAGAGCAGTCAGGACTCACACTGGCAACACAGGCAGCAATTTCATCCACAACACCTCACAGGCCTCAAGGGGCAAGTTTCTAATTCACTTCCCACTGACCTTCTTTCTCATTCTACTAGAAGAAATGATGCATCAAAAACATGAGGGAAACAAAGACCTGCAACAAAGGAAGAAGCAAAAGGAAAGCACAGAGGTTCTAGCCTCATAGCTAACCTTAAAAACAGCTAATCTGGAGTGAGCAGTAAAGATAACTCCAGGAAACAGCAATATGGCCATGTGGGATGTCGGCATTACAGGAACATTAGTGCACCGCGCTACAACACTAGCCCTCGTATACACTTAACCAGAATAGCAACAGAAACTCTGACTTTTTACTACTTACATCTCGAAAACCATTCATCCAGAGAACAAGAGAGAGAATGAAATTTTCAGTGAAAACCAATCACTGGAATAATTGACTTAATTAAAACTCAACTAAAATGTGATAATTTGGGGGCCAGCACCATGGCACAGTAGGCCAAGCTTCCACCTGGGACACTGGCATCCCATACAAGTGTCAGCTGGTGTCCTGGCTGCTCCACTGCTCATCCAGCTCCCGGCTTGTGGCTGTGAAGGCAATACAGAATGGATCAAGTCCTTGGTTCCCTGCATTCACACTGGAGACCCAGAAGGACTGGCTCAGCCCCAGCCATTATGGTCATTTGGCAAATCTGATGACGGGTGGAGGATCTCTGTCTCTCCTTTTCTTTGTGTTACTCTTTCCAACAAAAAATAAGTGAATCTTAAAATGACAGAGAGATCCAGGGCCAGCCCTCCTGGACCACGCACCAAAAGCAAGCCACTGCCTCCCACCTGGACCCCGTGCTGATGGCCAAGCCGCTGCTTACCCTTCCAACCCCGCCCTGAGGACCAAGCCACCACCTGGCCTCCAGGAACCGACACTCAGGGTTAAGCCGCAACCCACCCTCCTAAACCCAGCAGGAATGCAAGTTGGCCACCTCCCCTCCTGCATCCCTGCTGATGGCCCAGTGGCAGCATCCCCAGCTGGAACCCTCACCCAAGGACAAGCCGCTGCCTGTGGTCCAGGACAAGAGGCAGGGACAAGTACTGCCTCCCCTTCCTGGACCCCTGTTCCTTGGGGGGTGTTACCTTGTAGATATCCGTGTCCTTGGTCAGAGGTCAGAGGGTGCTGGTGAAGCCCAGTGTGTCTGTCAACTCCTCCTGCCAGACTCAAATAACAGGCACTCTGGGGTGGTACCAACTCCACTTCACACACAGCAGGCCCCACATTCACCATGGCGGTCACTGTGAGACCCTCCCCTGGTGGGGTGCAGGTGAACAGCAGGTGGGACGAGGGCTAGCTGGAGTCCACGAGCCCTTCACATCCTCTCCCGGAGCCCACAGCGCATCTTCAGGCAGCAGAGCTGCTCCCACGGAGAGCCCAGCAGTGCGTCCTCTTCCTCTGCTTGCTCTTCTCTGACTGAGGGTGCGGGGCCGCAACACCTCGCAGGAAGTGACCAAGCGGCCAGTCCCTCCACGTCAGCACCATGCAGGATTCCTCTGCCAGATGCCCCACCCTCAGGGACCCTTTTCTTCCTCCTCCCTGACTGCAGGGCGCCCGGCTGTGCTTGCTCTCCTGGCCCAGGGAAGTTCTGTTAGGCCGGATGGGGCCTGGGGCTCCTCGCTGCACTGGGCCCTGGAGGATAGGGGAGAGTTGCAAGCGCTTTTTTTGTCAAGGAATTAAAGCACCTACACTACTACAGGCTACACCAGTTAAACACCAGGAGCCAGGAGCTCAAGTCCCTTCTCCCATGTGGCTGGCATGGAATAAACTATGTGAGCTATCACCTGTAGGCTTCCAGGCTGAGCATTATCAGAAAGCCAGGTTTGGGAATAGAGCCAGGCACTCCACCATGGCATGGAGGTGTGAAAGGCAGTATCTCCACCATTTGACTAATGTCTACCTCCCTGAAAGAATTACTATCATACGAAAAAAATGGCAGGTCTCACTTAAAACCAAAAGAAATCCCTTGAGAATTTAGAGTGAGAGGAAGAAGTAATAAATAGTGAATGTAATTTGACAAAACCACCAGCATAGACTTGAAAGTGGTTTGGGGAAGATGGGAGAAAATAAGATTGATGACAATAGCTGTCCAAACTAGCATCATTGCAGAAATCATTAAGGGAAAATGGTTGGAAATATTTAATATGTAGAAATGCATGGATATATGCTTTTGTGCATCAAGGCAAGGAAAAAATTAAAAACAGTTTTATTTCATATCAGGTTGCACACTCTGGTGCAAAATTTCATTACAGTTCATGGAAAAAAACCGAGAATGTGTTTTGATTATTGTGTGTGTGTGATGGGGTGTTAACAATGATGAAGTTTGACGTTCTTGTGGCATAATAGTGGAGAATATGATAGGATTCAATGGGGGACCAAGAGAGCTGTCTAGATTACAGACTTAAATTGTGGAGTCATCAATTGCCACCACAACTAAATTTGAAAAATCATAGAGGGAGCAGATGCTAAGTCAAGAAAAACCCTTATCAAACTAATGATCAGTCTGGCAATCAAGACGATTATCTGGAGGAAAAAAAATGTTCTTTAGAAAAGGAAAGATTTCAGTAGACAGAGAAAAAATATGCTTTGAATAGAAAATTATGGAGGAATCCACAACAATATAGCATTATGAAGAACAGGCTAAAAATACTCACTGGTTTCAAGTGCTATGTAAAATCAAACAACTCAGTGGCCAAACATTTGCTGCCAATATGGAATGAGAAAGGAAAGTAACTGTGTCTCCTGTATTAGATTCAGTGGAGTCATGCACATTGTCAAAGGCAATTTGTAACAGACAGAACTGGGCCTGGACCATAGCTTAATGGTTAAGTCCTCACCTAGAACCCACTGGGATCCCATATGGGCACCAGTACTAATCCCGACAGCTCCACTTCCCATCCAGCTCCCTGCTTGTGGCCTGGCAAAGCAGTCGAGGATGGCCCAAAGCCTTGGGACCCTGCACCCACATGGGAGATCTGGAAAGAGGTTCCTGGCTTCTGGCTTCAGATCAATGCAGCACCAGAAATTGCAGCCACTTACGGAGTGAATCATCGGAAGAAAATCTCCCTCTCTGCACATATGCCTTTCCAAGAAAATAAATCTTTAAAGAAATTGATAGAACTTATGGGAAGATTAACAAGAGAAAGCATGAATATAAGTGTGTATTTTTAAGATGCAGAGAGAAAAGAGACAGAAAACAAAAGATGACTTCTCTTCACTCCTGGCTCATTCACTGTCCAAAGGAGCTTGAGTTTTTTTCTGGGTTACCCACACAGGTGCCAGGGATCCAGGCTCCCCAGCTGGCAGCCTGAAAGGATGTGAGGCAGCTGGGACTCAAACTGGCACTCGCATGAATGCTGGTGGTGTGAGCCAGGGTTTCATCCACTGCACCACAGCAGCATTCCCATGCCGCACGAATTCTAACCACCACACAAGGAAATGTTTAGCTGCAACTACGCACATCTAGAGCAATCTTCATAGTAGTGCAGTTCATAGTAACAAATATCTCAAAACTATCCAACTTTAATAAAGAAATGACATTTCTGTGATAACTCATGCTGCTTTCAAACATTTGTGGAATGTGCAATAATTGTGGGAAAACTGCTTGGTTTATTAATTCACATTTCCATGAACTTGCCGCAGACTTCTCATACACATTGACTTTAGGTTTTTGGACAAAATTGTAGTTATTTTTCTTTTCTTTTTTTTTAATTATTATTATTATTAATTATTTTGCATTATGTGACAGTTTCATAGGCTCTGGGAATCCCCCCCTCCCCAAGCCCCTCCTCCCTGGTGGATTCCTCCACCTTGATGGAGTATTACAGTTCAAATTCAATCAAGATTCTTTCCTTGCAAACATATACCAAGCATAGAGTACAGCTACCCGTTGTCCAGATGGGTTGAACAGTTTCTTGGGGAGACCATTTTTGGTCCGAAGTTAGAGCTGGTAAAAATCATCCTAGTCAATTAAGAGTCCCAATATAACATAAACAGCTGTTTGCAACTTTATGGAATTGACATGGTTGTGAGTAACCAGTATGTTAAAAAAAAAAAAAAAGCAAGTTCTTAACCACAACCTATGATTAGCTCATTGACATTTCAATTTTAGTTTATATACAGGACCGACTGCTATATACCTTAAAATGGCTATAAGGTACCATTCAGCTGTCTCGTGTCTATTTCGTTTTAGAATTTAGCCATTTGTTGTGTTGAAGTATAATTTTGCTGATCTTGGCAGATTTTAGGGTAATCTAGACTGGCTTGTAACTCTAACAAGACATTTGTCAACAATTAAGGTGCAGAACATTTTTTTTTTTTTTTTTTGCGAGGGGGTTGTGCAGGAAAATCCCCAACACCATGGTGAGGAAACAGAAGAACAATAAACGTCCTTCGGGACCAGGGAGGAGAGCTTTCTCTGGTCCGAGCCTGGCTCCAACTCTGGACCCCACCCTCCCTCTCAGTGACCATCGGGATCACTCTGAAAATCCCTCATAGCAAACAACCATACAAACAAAAAAAAAACCTAAAATAAATAGACAAACAACAAAAAGTAGAGCTTGGAATCTGACAGGAAAGAGCTGGCGTGGATTGGCTCATGCCTCGCTGGGTGGGACACAAAGTGTAGTTATTTTTCAATTCATTTTATTCATGAACTTTAAAAAAAACATCAATTTATTTATTTTTTGGAAAGGCAGATGTGTAGAGAGGAGGAGAGACACAGAGGAAGATATTTCATTTGATGATTCACTCCCCAAGCAGCTGCAATGGCCGGAGTTGCATCGACCCAAAGCCAGGGGCCTGGGGCCTCTTCTGGGTAACCCACACATGTGCACGATTTGAAGGCTTTGGGCCATCCTCGACTGCTTTCCCAGGCCACAAGCAGGGAGCTGGATGGGAAGCGGGGCCACCGGGTTTAGAACTGGTGCCCATATGGGATCCCAGTGGGTTTAAGGTGAGGACCTTAACTGCTACACCCAAAAAAAATCAATCTTAACAAAAAGCTTCTGCCCTTCCCTTCAAAGACATGTAAACAGAAGGAATAAACTCAATCACCAATTCATTGCCCATTGTTCGTACATACCTAAGAGATGTGTCCAGATGTTGCCTGTCTGTGTGTGTTTTCTGAAATACTCTTTAAACAGGCCTGGAAGGAAGGCAACACAAGGAATTTAGCCACTAGACTAGCACAGTGGGCCCATGGTTTACTTTTCAAAACGCTTTTCAGAAAGGTGGAGGGGGTTATCTTTGCCATTTGAGAGTTCATGCCGCAAATGTCCCTAAAAACTCCCAGGTCACAGGCAGGGAGCTATAAATGTGTACAGAACACGTGGTTTCTGAGCACGCATTTGGCGTAACAACTGAGACACTGCTTCACCTGCATCCCAGACTGGAGAGCCTGGTTCAGGTCATGGCTCCTCACCATCCTGCTGATGCAGAGACCCTGGGAGCCAGCAGGTGATGGTGTAAGGGGTGGCATTTGTGTCACGCATGTGGGACACTGGGATTGAGTTTTTGGCTCCTGGCTTTAGCCTGACCCAGCCTTGGCCACTGCAGGCATTTGGGCTAACTGAAGGGAGCCCTTGAGCTCTCTCACTAGGGGGCATGTGATTAAGAGGCTCCTGTGCAGACAGCAATGTGAATAGTTACACATAAACCAAGTTAGCTTCTCAAGAGCTACAGGAGTCAGGCAGGGGAAACAAGGCCTCACCTTGTTATAACCCTGTCATGATGAGTCACACAGAAGAAAGCAAAGACAAGAGTTGTCCAGACATGCCACCCTTCCCCCACTCCAAGGATGGATGCAGAGAGAGTTGCCTCCTGCGTGGGCAAGGGAGGACCAGGGCCATTGTGAAAAATTCAGCTAGCAGCCCTTGTCCTGGCCCCAGGCCCACATCAGGGCAGTGAGTATTAGGAACTTCTACTGCCAGGTAGCCTCTGACAGCCTGCCTTAACCACCAGCAGGAAACAAAACCAGAGCTGCGCAGGACACACTTCACAGCTCAAAGCCAGCCTGTTATGCTGAGACCGGCATCTAATGAAGCCTGCAGGACTCCAGTTTCTCACCAGTGCTCCCAGACTGGCATCATGCAGAGCCCTGAGCTCTAGAGGTTTGGACTCATTTTGGCCTGTGTCACTGCTGGCCTGTGGTAGGTTAGATCAACAAACCTGGGACTTTGCAGGGACCTCTGACTATGGGACCCTGCCTGTGACCAGCTCAGGCGGTTACAGTCCTGCTTTGTCACTCTCTTCCAACCTTAGGTGAACAGCAACAGGTCACAGCACTGTGCCTTTAGGTTCATGTTGGATTAATAAAGCAGAACCTAATGGCTTCCATCTCAAGGTAAGTGTCAGCGAACATAACAGACACTTCTTATCTGGTGAGACAGACTTGTGCAAGTACGAATGATCATTTGCCTTTTACAGGCCTTTGTGCCCTCAAGACCACAAATGACCTGGCGACTAAGAGACTCAGAATAAACACCTAGTACTGCCAGAGTAGCTGGGGGCTTTCTCATCATACCGACTATAACACTGGAGAGCCAGCAAGGAGTCACAGATCTATTCTAGGTAGTACCAGGTCAACAAAACGCAGCAATGAACAGATCCTAACAGTCCCTGGCCCCAGAGCACAGCAGAGCAGATAAGCAGATGAGCAGTCTTTTACCTAAGCCAGCATCAGCAGCGGCTGACAGGTGCAGCCCAGGCAGTGAGCTCTGCAGCAACAGACAGGTCTAGTTCTATCTCCAGTTTTCACTGCTCTTGGTGGCCCGAAGGCCCCAGATATGATCTAGCATTGTAGCATTCATGGTCAAAAGACAAGGACAGGAATGTAGAAATGCATGGCCATTTTTAAGGCATACTCCCAGTTCAAACTGAACAACACATTAACAGCAGATTTACCTAAATCTGAGTTCGAGAAGTACAACCCATCAATAGCCGACCTGGGGCAAATCATGGCTCAGGTGTTTCCTGTCTAGTGCTGAAAAAGCAGAAGTGTCCGGAGGCTCAGAGAACACAGACTGCTTAGAATTACTAGGACACCAGGAATGTAGCCAGAGCAGTGTAGTTAATCCTTCAGTGTACAACACTAGGTATCAACAAACATCGAGGACTTTCAGGGAACCTTTCCTAAACAGCAAAACGCATGCCAGAAAAATCAATCATCCTGAAATTCCCAAATTCTTGGATGATGATTTCAAAATAGCTGTCTTAAGGGCATTCAACAAAAATCAAGAGAACACAAAGAAATAATCCAATAGCCAAACAGAGATTTGATAGGTATGAATTACATAAAATCAAGCCGAAGTCCTTCCACTGAAAAGCACACTTGAGTGATTTTTTAAACATGACAGAAGGCACTATACCAGAACAGACCAAACAGAACAATCACTGTACCCAAAGACAGGATATTTGAAAATATAGAACTGGAGGAGAAAAAATTTAAAAGGGATGAAAAAAGCTTATGGATAAAATGGGATAGCATGAAAAGAGCCAATACTTGGATTATTAGGATTCAAGAGGGATTTAAGAATGTTTCAAAGGAAAAGAAAGCATATTCAAAGAAGTGATGACAGAAAACTTTCCAAACCTAAAGATACAACCACATCAAGTATAAAGGTCACCAGCTGGATTCAACCCAGCCAAGCCTACCCCAAAACATTACAATCCAGCTCTCCAAGAGGAATCTTATAGCTACAAGAGAGAAGAAATCACTCCCATCCGAATCTCCAACATCGGATCAAGGCAGAATCCAATGACATTGGAACAATTTTTAAAACTTTGTGGCAAATGCACACTATGAAAAAATGAAGCAGAAATTTCAAAATTGTTTTGTACTAGAACAGACTTATTTCTAATTCCACCTTTTCCTCAAACTTTCTGAAGTAGTGTTCTATGTCCACAGACCTTACTCATGTGTCATAAACTGAGGACAATGATTAACTCAGCTGTCACATCAGCTGGTTGGCATGGAGGGTAACCATGAGTGATATAAAAAGTGACAGCACATGTAGAATGGGCACAACGATTAGGAGAATGTGTGTGTGTGTGAACATTTCCACCATTCATGCACACACACATACATACATAAGGAAATAATATTTTGGAGTCAGCCCCATGGCATGGCAGGCAAAGCTGCCACCTACACAGCCAGACTAATATACAGATTTTATTTTGACTTCTGGCTTCTCCACCTCTGATCCAACCATTTGTAACTTTACTATAAGGACTAAAACATTGTAGCCATGGGCTGGCATGGTGGTATGACATCACATTAGAGCACCAGATCACATCCCAGCTGCTCCACTTCTGAGCCAGTCCAAAGTAATGGTCTGGACAAGCAGCAGAGGATGGCTCAAGTCCTTGAGCTCCTGCACACATGTGAGAGACCAGGAAAAAGCTCCTGGCTTCCAATCGTGATCAGGCCCAGCTCTGGCCGTGGTGGCCATTTGGAAAGTGAACCAGTGGAAGGAAGATCCTCTCCTTGTCTCTCCCTCTCTCTGTAAATTTCTCAAATAAAATACATAAATTGTGTAATAATAATAATAACAAAAACAACATTAAAGCATCCCAACACGGGGCCTGTCACTACGGCACAGCATTAACTTAAGCTGCCACCTACACACAATGCCAGCATTCCCTATCAGGTCCTGGTTCAAGCCCAACTGTTCCACTTCTGATTCTACTCTCTGCTAACGCACCCCGGGCAGCTGGAGAAGACAGTCTAGGCGCATGAGTTCCTGCCACCAATGTGGAAGACTAGAATGGAGTTCCTGGCTCCTGACCTCAGCCTGGCCCAGCCCTGTACGTTAGAAGCCATTTGGGGAGCAAAACAGTCAATGGAAGATAGCATCCTTTCTCTCTCACTTTGTTGCTTTCCCTCATAAATAAAAATAAAATATGTCTCAATTTTTTTTTTCAAAATACTGGCAGGGAACAGAGTATAGAAAGTATTAAGACTTTTACCTCTTTGTGTTTTCTGTTTGTTTCCTTCTCTATGGTAAGTTGTTCTGACCTCAAGAGCTCATCACAGTCAAGAAAGTTTTTGTAAGCCTCAAAGTAAAACACAAAACTTACACACAGATTTAGCAAGGAAATCAACGTACACCACTAGAGAAAATCACTGAACCACAAATGAAGACTGAGGGGAACTGGTGGACAATAAAAACACACAGGTCTCAAAATGGCAGCAGTAAGACATAACCAATCAATGATGATCTTAAATGTCAACAGACTAAATCCTCCAACTAAAGGCACAGACAGAGGGGTGTCAATGTTGTGGTGGCAGCAAGTGAAGCTGCCACCTGGGATGGGGTGCCAGCTTATGTCCTGGCTGCTCCACTTCCGACCCAGCTCCCTGGAAGAGCAGTGTACCTGGGTGAGCAGTGGAAATGGCCCAGGCTTTGGGTCCCTGCAGTCAAGTAGGAGACCCAGACAGGATTCCAGGTTCCTTGCTTCAGCCTGGCCCATCTGCAGATGTTGTAGACATTGAGGGAGTGAGCCGTGCTAATGTGCGCTCTTTCACTGTCTTTCTCTTTCTTTTGCTGTCTCTCTGTAACTCTGCCTTTCAAATAAATAAATCTCTAAGACAAAAACTACTAAGAGAGAAAACACAGGGGAAATTACTCAGGACACTTAAATGAGCAGTGATTTTATGAAATCAGACTGAAAAAGTATAGTAAGTGAAAGCTTTTAAACAGTAAATGAAGGAAAACAACCTTGTAAGCAAACAACCTACAGGATGGGAGAAAATACGCACACTACACACCTGATGGGGACTGGTACACAGAAACAGAAACAGCTACACAGCAAAAACACCATCAATAACCCAATTAAAACAGATAGGAGATCTAATTACACTCTTTTCAAAAGATGTACAAATGACCAACATGTACATGAAAACATTGTCAATATTAGTTTTTGTTTGTTTGTTTTCTGTTTTTTCTTTTTAAGATTCATTATTTACTTGAAAGGCAAAGTTAGAGAGAGAAAAATTTTATCCATTTGCTGCCTCACTCCCAAAATGGCTGCCAATACCAGTTTCTGCTCAGATCAAAGTCAGGAACTATGAACTCCATCCAGGCCTCCCACATGTGTGGCCGCCATGTGAGCACTTGGGCCATCAGCTGCTGCTTTCCCAGATACACCACAGAGAGTTGAGTTAGAAATGAAGCAGCTGGGACTCAAGTCAGCAGCTTAGTCTGCAATACCATAACACCAGCTCTACATTACTTATAACCAGGGAGATGAAATCAAAACCTCAATCAGGTATCACCTTACGGGCCATTATCAAAACCAAAGTACTACTGGCACTGTAGTACTACAAGTAAGCCACCATCAATATCTTATACCACTTGAGTTCACTTTTCGTCCAACTTCCTACTAATACATCTGGGAGGGTAGTGGAAAATGACCCCAAGTATGTGGGCCCCTGCTACACATGTGGGGGCAAGGATGCAGTTCTAGACCCCTGACTTCTGTGTAGACATGGATGCAGCAGCTATTTTAATCATAAACCAGCAGATGGAAGAGATACTCACTCCTTAGAGCCCCTTCCCCTCCTGTTTAAAAAAAGATTTATCTAGCTAGCTAGCTGAAAGAGCTACAGGAGTGGGGGAGGGAGACACGGAGTTCAATCTTGCAACTACTGGTTCATTCCCAAAATGGCCCCAGTGGCCAGGTCTGGACCAGGCCTAAGCCAAAAGAGTCTGGGTCTCCCATGTGAGTACAAGAGCCCAAAAACAGGGCCATTCTCTCCTGCTCCCCCAGGCTATCAGAACACAGCTGGATCCAAAGTGGAACTGCCAGGATACAAACCACACCCATATGGGATGCAAGCTGTTCCGGGCAACAGCATCATTTACTGCCAGTCCCCTACTCTGTCTTTACATACATTTTTTTTTTTTTAACAAAGAGTGATGGAGAAGATATAGAGAAAAGGGAATCCTTGCAGACTCTTCATGAGATTATACATAAAACAGAACAGAGGTTCCTCAAAAACTGGAAACCAGAATTACCACACAATCTAGCAATTCCACTACTGGGAAAATTCCAAAGGGAAATGAAATTCATCCACCGAGCTACCTGCAGTCCACAAGAGCCAAGAAATGGAAACAACCTAAGGATCCCTGTACTGATGAATGTCTAAAGAAAATGGGGATGTCAACATGGAAATGTAAGTCAGTCAGAAAAGGATGAGATTTTGTCATTTACAACACCTTGACTGAACCATGGTGATACCATCAAGCAAAGCACGATAAGATAAATATCACATGACCTCACTCACATGTTGACTTAAAAAAATAGAAATCTCTTAAAAGCTAAAAATATACTTGCACTTACCAAAAGTTGGGTGGCAAATGGAGAGGGAAGGATGGGCAAAGGTTGGTTCATAGACACTGGATCATTGCTAGGTGGCAGGAGGTTTTGGGTTCTACCGCACAATAAGGTGACTATAAAATCCTTCTCTCTCACTTGCTCTGTCTCCCTGTAACTCTCCCTTCTAACTAAAAGTTTTTCTTTACTAATTATTTGTAAAACTTTACCGAGACAATTCAGAAGACTTCCCCTGCCCTCATTTTACCACAGATTTTTCCCACAGGAAACTGAATGCTAAAGTACTCACTCTGTTTAGGGCTTCTGGTTGGCAATAACTAAACACACAGCATGGGAATGAGAGGACACCGCCATCTTACCTTACAAACAAACTCTTCCATTCTTTCCATAGCGTGATGGGCTGGCAGGAGAGGGGACATGCCCAGAAACCCCTCATCTTCATGAGAAGCTTCTTCACTGCACTCATGTTCCTCAGAGCTCTGTCAGGAAACCAGAGAAACGGTGACAGAATGAGAACCAAATGATACAATAAACTTTTTTTTCCTTTCTGAAGATCATAATTAAACTCTTTTTTTAAAGATTTATTTTTATTGGAAAAACAGGAAGAGCAGAGGAGAGACAAGAAGAAGATTTTCTGTCTGCTGGTTCACTCCCCAAGCAGCTGCAACAGACTAATGGAACACTAGAGTACCCAACAATGACCCAAGCATGCCTTTCATAAACTTGCAAACGCAATGCAACTGGGAAAGGACAGCCTTTTTTTGATAAATGATACTGCAGGACCTGAACATAAACAAAAAATGAAAAATCCATAAACAGTTTAAACTCCCACACCAATAATTTGTAAGAAAATTAAAATGGCTCATTAACTTAAAATGTCAAATGAAAAATCATGAAACTTTTACTCAGGGAAAAAAAAATGAAAAAACCTTCCAGAGGAAACACAAGTGAAATCTTTAGAACCGAGAGGGAGGGTCTGACAAGTGGTCTGACATGACACCAAAAGACCAATAAGTGACAAGACAAACTGGTGAAATAGACTTCATGAATATGAGCTCTTCCCACAGACACTGCTAAGTTGGAAAAAGTAAGTTACAGGCTGTGAGACGAATATATGCATGTCACTACGCAACCAGAAATAGAATTTAGACTACACCAAACAAATGGAACAGCACCAAACAACCCAACTAAAAATAGAAAATGGTATGTACAAACACTTTACCAAAGAGGAAAGAATGACAGAAACAACAAAAACAGAAAAGATGATTGATATCATTACTCCGCTTGGAAATGCACATTAAAACTACAACAGCACAGCACTGCAAACCTCAAAATCACCAAAACAAACGACAAAAAGGAAAATGACTTCTGGCGTGGCAGAATGAAGCAATCCACTTGCTTATCACAAGATAAAATGCTGAAAACTATATTTTAAAAATACATATTTTAATATATATGCGATTAAAAGGGTTTATATATTTTTCATGTGAGATATATATATATATATATATATATATATATATATATATATATATATATATACCCTTTTTAATCACTTAGGGGCTGACATGGTGTTGTGGCATCCTAATCCTCATCTATCATGCCGGCATCCCATATGGGTATTGGTTCGTGTCCCACCTGCATCAATTCCAAACCAGTTCCCTGCCTGGGAAAGCACCAGAGGATGGCTTAAATCCTTGGGCCTCTGTACCCCCATGGGAGACCAAGAAAAAGCTCTAGGCTCCAGGCTTCAGCTCAGGTCAGCTCTGGCATTGCAGCCATTTGGGGAGTGAACCAGCAGACTGAATATCCCTCTTTCTAATCTTCTCTCTACAAAATCTGTCTTTCAAATAAATCAATCTCAGGGTGAGGGGAGAATTTTGGAAAATGATCCTAAGACCCAACAGCAAAACAAGAAACCTCCATTCAAGAATGTTACCACGAAGAGACGTGCAGGTTCCATGGTCTGACCATGGAGTGCAAGTGTCAAAGCTGAGCCTCCTCAGAGGCTCAGACGGAGCAGTGGACAGCATATCCAGGTGCCCATGGAGGATATGGCAGTCCACCGGAACCTGCAGAGGACACCTTGTACCACTACAGAGGACGGAGGACAGAACACCTCAATCAACTATCCCTCCTCAGGTGCTGAGACCTGTGCAATGTTTGGACAGTGTGCTCCAATGCACATGGGGGACAGGGCAGCCAGCTCATCTGGGCCAGATGGGGACATCAAATGCAATGTCAGAAAATGGAAAGCAGAACAGAACAGACCTTCTCCTGGCCAAGCTTGCAGCAAGTGTCTGGGTCTGTGGATGCACAAAGGTGGACTTGGTCAGGCAGCATATCTGAAAAAGATCTTCTCAACCCTGCTGCAATAAAGCTAACCATGTGTCAGAACTGCCCAAACCACTCAAGCAACACCTTGGGAAGATTCTTCCTCACATCCGGGTCTCTAAGGGTCATCAAAAGGCCATCTCCTATCCCCGGGAGCTGATGTAGTTTGACAGCAAGGTGCAGCCCCCTCCCCTCTGACACCTCACTTCCATCAGTGGACAGATCAACAAAACAGAAAATCAGCCAAGAAACAACAAAGCTAATCTACACTATGAACTAAAAGAACCTAACTGCTATCTTACAGAACTCATTCCACACCTCCAGAAAACATTCTTTTCATCAGTACATGGAACTTTCTTTAGCGTGGTTCACTGCTAAGCCATAAAGCAAAAGTCTCAATAAATTTTTAAAAGATGAAACCAATCACTTCTCTTTTTTGATCACAATCTAATTCAGTTAGAAATTAACAATTTACAAATCTCTAAAAGATATGTAATCTCACACATGACTTAACAACATGCTCCTAAGCAAAGAGCCACAGAAGAAATCAAGGAGAATCAAAAGTTTCCTGTAAACAAATGGAGATCACACAATGCATCAGAATTGAAGGGACGCAACAACAGCAGTGCTAACAGGGACATTTACCAGAGTCAGTGCTTATACTAAGAAACTGAAAGACATCAGATAAACGGTATCAAGGTAAAAGACAAACAACATAAACCACAAAATAAGTAGGAGAAAAAAATTAGAATAAACAAAATGGAAAAAATGTAAAAGATCAATGAAGAGCACATTTATTGAAAAATAAGTAACACTTACACACCACTAACCCAAATAAGGAAAAAAAAAACAGAAAGAAACAGAGAGAGAGAAGAAGGAAGGAAGGGAGGGATGGATGGAGGGAGGGAGGGAGACAGTCTGAGTTAAAGATGAAAAGATCTAACAGTGGAAAACACAGAAGCAAGAAGAATTATCAGGAATTACAACAGCTAATCAACAACGGAAAAAATGTTGAAGAACTGAGTCATGAAGCTGCAGAAAACCTAAACAGACCCACAAACAAATCACATTACTAAGCAAAAGACTGAATCATGAACAGCTGAAAGACCAGGGAGTGAATATTTCAAGGAATGCAAATTAGAGAAAGGAGAATGTTGGTTTTCATTTGAAGTAGTAAGTGTGATAGTAACAAAAATTCAAGTTAAAACCAAGGAAGTAGGCAAACATTGTGGCACAGCACATGAAGCTGCCAACTGCTGTACTGGCATCCCATATGAGCACCAGTTCAAATACTTGCTGCTCCATTTTTAAAATAAAAGATTTATTTAATTATTTATTTATTTATTTTTATTGTAAAGTCAGATATATATATATATACAAATATATATATATATAGAGAGAGAGAGAGAGAGAGAGAGAGAGAGGGAGGAGCAGAGACAGAAAGGAAGATCTTCTGTCCAATGATTTACTCCCTAATTCACTGCAACCACCAGAACTGTGCCAATCCAAAGCAAGGAGCCTGAGGAACTCGCATGTGGATACAGGATTCCAAGGCCTTGGGCCATCCTCGACTACTTTCCCAGGTCACAACCAGAGAGGTGGATGGGAAGCAGGGCTGCTGGGACTAGAACTGGCACCCATATGGGATCCCCACGTGGTCAAGGGAAGACTTTAGACACTAGGCCACCACGCCATGCCCTCTTGCTCCACTTCTGATCCATCTTCCTGCTACATGTGCCTGGAAAAGCAGTGGAGGATGGCCCCAGTGCCTGACCTCCTGCACTCCTGTGGGAGAACTGTAAGAAGGGGAGCCTCATGGCTTCAGACTGGCACAGCCCCGCTCCACCTGGAGAGTGAAACGGTGGACAGAAGACCTCACTTGGTCTCTCTCATTCTCTTTGTGTAACTGTGCCTCTAAAATCAACAAATTTTTTTTTTTTTTTAAGGGAAGGACGTCGAGAGAGGGAGACCAGCACCATGGCTCAATAGTTAAATCCTCACCTTGAATATGCCAGGATCACATAAGTGGTTCCATTCACAATGTGGCTGCTCAGCATTCCAGTACCTTGCTTATGGCCTTGGAAAGCAGTCAATCAATTTATTTTAATCCTGCACCAACATGAGAGACCTGGAAGAGGCTATTGGCCTTGGATCAGCTCAGCACCTGGGGACTAAAGAAGCTGATGAAAATTGCTCTGGTTGTCTCTCCCTCTCTCTCTAGAACTCTCAATCTTTGACAAAAAAAACCTGTCTGTATCTTCCTCTGGGTAGTGGTTACACAGGCAATGCATGAAGAATTAATGAACTGTGCATTTAAAAATGTGCTTACTGCGCCTCAATTCCACATCACAGCGAAAGGAAAGCAGCAATCTCACAACTACATTTAGGGAGCCAGTTCCTTTACAGTACAAACTAAGCTAATGCAACACACTGACCTGCCTCTTATCTGTATTGGAAATGTTCTCAGAAGGAAAAATAAACCATGTTCATGGGGACTCTCAAAACATGCAGAAGATCCCATCAGGGCCAGCACTGCGGTGAAGCAGGTTAAGCCAACTACAAGCGACAGTGGCATTCCAAATGGACACCTGTTGAAATCCCAGCTGCTCAACTTCCAATCCAACTCCTTGCTAATACACCTGAAAGAGCAATGGAGGATGGCTGAGTGCGTGGGCCCTGCCACCCACAGGGAGATAACAGATGGGAGTTCCTGGCTGCTGGCTTCCATATGGCCCAGCCATAGCCATTGTAGCTACCTGGGAAGTAACTGAGCAACTGAAAAATACCCCCTCCCTCTTTTCTCTGAAACTCTCTCTCAAACACATAAACAATGTTTAACAATAAAAATACTCCACAAACCCTCAAAGAGAGTTAACTTTTAGCCAGTGCCTTTTTTAGTCCCCTATGTACCTAAATGAGAGATACTTCTTCTGTAGTCTTCCCTTTTTAACAAAAGGAACCAGGTTTCTCAAGATGGACTGAAAGGTTTCTCAAGATGGACAGTTTGGGCCCAGCAGCGTGGCCTAGCGGCTAAAGTCCTCGCCTTCAATGCGCCGGGATCCCATATGGGCGCCGGTTCTAATCCCAGCAGCTCCACTTCCATCCAGCTCCCTGCTTGTGGATTGGGAAAGCATTCGAGGAAGACCCAAGGATTTGGGACACTGCACCTGCGTGGGAAACCTGGAAGAGATCCCTGGTTCCTGGCTTTGGATCGGTGCTCATCGGCCCATTGCGGCTCACTTGGGGAGTGAATCATCGGACAGAAGATCTTCCGCTCTGTCTCTCCTCCTCTCTGTATATCTGACTTTGTAATAAAAATAAATCTTTAAAAAAAAAAAGATGGACAGTTTGAATGACAATGTTATAAACAGCTGTAAAAGAAGTCTGATCAGGTGATCTCAAAAAGTATCTTCCAAGAGTGTAAACTAACTTACCAACAGATTATACCTAACGCTCATCTGCTCAGAAGGAAACTGCTAGAAGGTCAGAGTTTGCAGATTTCCTTCTTACATTCCGGAGATCAGCAAACTTCAGTAAGAAATGTGAAAAACAAAAGAGGGTCCAGCACTGTGGTATGTTAAGCTAAGCCTCCCACTGCAGTGCCAGCATCTGCTACAGATGCCCACTTGAGTTCTAGCTGCTCCACTTCAAATCCAGCTCCCTGCTTATACACTGGGGAAGCAACAGAGGATGGCCCAAGGCCTTGGACCCCTGCACCCATGTGGGAAACCCTGAAGAAGTTTCTGGCTCCTAGCTTCTGATCAGCTCAGCCTGAACTGCTGCAGCTCTTTGGGGAGTGAACCAGCAAAGCAAGATATCCTTCTCTAACTCTGATTTTCAAATAAAAACAAAATAAATATTTAAAAATATATATTATGTGTTGTATTCACTCTATGTAAGTCAAAACAAACACATTCAGAACAATGACATCTTGTAGCAAAATCTAGAATGAAAAGTTGATTTACTGAAATGTCAATATTGAATTCTTAAATATTTATTTTAATGGATTTCTGAAGGAAGACCTATACCTGCCCTTCTAAGTCAACTTTCTCTGCTTCTTAGTATCACAGGTTTTCACCAACTGCTGTAGGTAACTGCAGACACAATGCTTCATTACGGACATCACCATCCAAATGATGGGAAAAAATCCAGAACCACATTTTAAACTAAGACCACATTTCTGAGACTTTTTAAATGAAGATTCTGACCTTACACTCATTTTAAATTGTGTTATGCAGCGGGCATTTGATGTAGTGCTTATCAGAGAGGACATCCACTTTGTGGTGCAGTACACGGCTAAAGCCCTGGCTCAATCTCCCAACTCTGGCTTCCTGCTAGTGGGAGGTAGCAGCAATGGCTTCCCAAGTAGGCTCCTGGCACCTATTTGGGAGACCTGGACTGAATGCTGGGCTTCCAGCTTGCGGGCACTTGGTGAGTAACCAATGGATGAGAGGTCCCTCTCTTCAACCCTCCTGAATATTCTCTTAAACTTAAAAATGTATCATTAGAGTCCGGGGCAGTGGCCAAATGGCTAAAGTCTCACCTTGAACATGCCTGGATCCCATATGGGCAATGGTTCTAATCCCGTCAGACCTGTTTCACATCCAGCTCCCTGCTTGTGGCCTGGGAAAGCAGTCTAGGATGGCCCAAGGCCTTGGGACCCTGCACCCACATGGGTTACCTGGAAAAATTTCCTGGCTCCTGGCTTCTGATCAGCTCAGCTCCAGCCATTGTGATCACTTGGGGAGTGAATCATTGGACAGAATATCTCTCTATCTCTCCTCCTCTGTATATGTGACTTTGCAATAAAAATACATACATATTTTTTTAAAAAAGCATGTATCATAACACAAGTACTCGAGTCATACACATCAGACACCAAGATAAATCTCCTGGCTTTGGCAGGGCTCAGTCCTGGCCCTTGAAGCCATATATACAGTGAACCATGGGAATGGAAGGTCTCTCTGCCCATTCTCTCTAACTCTACTTGTTGAATAGTTAATCAATCTGTCGGGGGCCAGTGCTGTGATATAGAGCAGATAAAGATGCCTTTTACAATGCTGGCATCCCATAAGTCCCAGCTTCTCTGTGTCCCATCTAGCTCCCTGATAATGTTCCAGGGAAAGCCATGGAGGATGCCCTCGGGCATGAGAAATCCCAATGAAGCTCTTGGCTCCTTGCTTTGGCCTGGACCACTCTTGCCACTGCAACCATTTGGGGAGTGAACCAGCACAACGAATACCTGTCATTCCCTCAATCTCTGAAAACACTGCCTTTCAAACAAACAAACAAATAAATATTTAAATAAATTCACAAATCATACAAGTATAATTAAAAATGATTTCCAGTCTCTGAGCGATAGCCTAAAGGCTAATATCCTCCCCTTGCTTCAGTCGGAATCACATACACACACTAGTTCTACTCCTGGCCACCCCGCATCCTATTCAATTCCCTCCTCATGGCCTGAGAAAGCAGTCAAGCACATCCCAAAGTCTTGGGAACCTGTACCTGCATGGGAGACTGGGAAGAATCTCCAGGTTTTGGATCAGCGTAGCTCTGGTCTTTGAAGGCGCTTAGGGAGTGAACCAGTGGATGGAAGATCTTCCTCTCTGTCACTTCTCCTGCTGTATGTCTGACTTTCCAAAATAAATAAATAAATATTAAAACATGTAACACACTAATGTTGACACAAATTTTGGCAAATACCAGTCTAAATTCTCCTCCCTTAGTTGCTGAGCTATTACTCACCCTAAGAGATAATGCTTGCCACAGCCACTAACCTGATTTACAACCACAAGTAAAACTGATATAAGCCACATAAGACTGCAGAGTAAAGGACTCCTCAAATACATTCCGTTTTAAGAAACAGAATAAAAATCACAAGCTCAACACAGAACACTGTTCAAAGGTACATTAGAAGATTCATGCGAAATGGAATCAAATTAATTTTAAATTTATACACTCCTTAAGACCTATTTTTAAATTTATACACTCCTGAAAGACTTACTTATTTTTATTGGAAAGAGATCTACAGAGGAGAGACAGAAAAAATATTCCACTGAGTGGCTCACTCCCCAAACGCCCACAACAACTGGAGCTGACAATCCGAAGCCAAGAGCCAGGAGTTTCTTGCTGGTCTCCAAGGTAAGTGCAGAGTCCCAAGCCTTTGGTCTATCCTCCAGTGCTTTCCCAGGACACAAGCAGGGGGCTGGACTGAAAGTGGAGCAGCCTGAACATGAACCAGTGCCTAAATGGGAGGATTACCCTGTTGAGCCATTGCACCAGGCCCTGAAGTTATTGTTGGGAGACAAACACTGAGCCACAGCAGGCCAAGCAGACTGGCATCCACAGGGTACTGCCATGGCAGCTCTGTTTCCAATCCAGCTCAGTGCTAACATCCCTGAGAAGGCAACAGATAACAGCCCGATTTCTTGGACCCTCTACTACCCATGTGGGAGACTGAACCTAGGGTTTCATCACGCTGGCTTAAAGATGGGTTTGCCTTAGCAATTTGTAGCCATTTAGGGAGTGAATCAGCAGAGAGATCTCTCCACCTCCCTGCCTTCCAAATAAATAAGTCAGTCAAATAGAATTTTATTTTGATACGAAAAAATAGGAAAGTCCATGCAGGTTTTAATTTTGCATTCTTGTCAACTTTATTGACACCTCATGTATAAATTCAAGATTGTCTGTACCAAAATAAATATATCTTTTAATTCAATTTTCCACAAACTTGTTGAGGTATCCTCACACACTCGTCAAAATATGATATTTGCAGGTTGGTGTTTCTTCTGCACATTGTCTACAACGTGATCTAAGGAGTATCTAAGAGTAATCACATTAATCTCACAGCAGAGCAAAAGATAACCTCTATCGAGAACTGGAATCCATCCATTCTGTCTTTCATGCATGCATGCATGTCACTGTCAGACCCTCCTTCAGAAGCAATGCTGCCCTCCAACTTAGTGAAGTGCCTAGTTTCATAAATGTACAGCGCTCTGACCTAATTTCTAAACTAAGTACAAGCCTCACCTTGCTCAAAGCACACAGATCCAGGATTTTCTCTCTACGATGGCGATTTTCAAAGCAGATCCTTGAAGTTCCCAAAATTTTGCTAATTGGTCCAAGAAGTCCAGTCACACGCTGTGGGTGAAAATAAATAAATCTTACAGGATAAAAGTACTTTTTATCTCTGAAAGCATGCAGACTTATCATTTTTTAGCTCAAAAATACTTCTAATAAGCATTTTTTATTCAGGCAAAAAAGTTTCTCTACTGTGTAAAAAGCATTCATACTAGTAAACAAAAAATTTCAAATTGGTTTAACTTTAGGATTCAAATGGTAATTAAGCACATCAGATTATTCTGTTACTACGCAATTCAGTATTTCATAAACAGAAGAAAAAATATTTTAGGTACATCAACCCACTACCTCACTGATATTAAGACATTTTTCCTCAGTTGTCTAATTACAAGAGACTAAGGAATGGCTAAGCGTTATGACTCACTGGCTAAATCCTCGCCTTGCACGTGCAGGATCCCATATGGGATTCGTGTCCTCACCGCCCCATTTCCCACCCCTCTCCCTGCTTGCAGCCTGAGAAATCAATAAAGGATGGGCAAACACCTTTGGACTCTACACCAACATGGGAGACCCAGAAGAAGCTCCAGGCTCCTAACATCAGATTGGCTCAGCTCCAGCTGTTATGACCATTTAGGGAGTTCACCAGGAGTTTGAAGATCTTTCCACCTCTGTTTAAATCTGCCTTTTCAATAAAATAAATAAATTTCCTAAAAGCATTCTTTTTAAAATTGTTATTGCAAAGGCAGATATACAGAGAGGAAGAGAGACAAAGAAGAACATCTTCCATCTGATGATTCACTCCCCAAGTGGCCGCAACACCTGTAGCTAAGCCAACCCGAAGCCAGGAGCCAGCAGCTCGTCCAGGTCTCCCACATGGGTGCAGGATCCCAAGGCTTTGGGCCATCCTCGACTGCTTTCCCAGGCCACAAGAAGGGAGCTGGATGGGAAGCGGGGCCGCCGGGATTAGAAATGGTACCCAAATGGGATTCTGCCATGTGCAAGGCAAGGACTTAAACCACTAGGCTATCCTGCCAGGCCCAAAATAAATAAATCTTAAACAGAGAGAGAGACTAAAGAAAGAAATATCCATTAAATTCTTATTTTAGAAAGATATGGAAGCCAAAACCCTTCATCAAACAATAAATCTTGTCTATCAAAAATTCCCATTTTGCAGCTACAATGATGCTGCAACAAACTCATCTTCAGCCCTGTGGTGGCGATGCCAGGTGCTCCCCTTCTGATCCAGCTCTCTACTTATGGCCGGAGAGAGCAACTGAGGATGCCTTGGGACCCTGGACACAGAAGATTCCAAAGAAGCTTGGGCCTCCCACCTTCAGACCGGCTCAGCTCCCTCCTTGCTGGCCATTTGGTGAATGATCCTCCCAACCAAGACCTTCCCTATCTGCCCTTGGCTCTCTGTAAAGTCTGCCTTTCATATAAAACCAAAATTCTTATAAACGTATTTCGTATTCTTCAGGAGGTTTTTCTTAAGATTTATTTATTTTTATATTGGAAAGTCAGATATACAGAGATGAGGACAGATAGAAAGGAAAATCTTTCACCAGATGATTCACTCCCCAAGTGGCCACAGTGTCCAGAACTGAGCTGGTCAGAAGCCAGGAGACAGGAGCCTCTTCCAGGTCTCCCACACAGGCACAGGGTCCCAAGGCTTTGGGCTGTCCTCTACTGCTTTCCTAGGCCACAATCAGAAAGCTGGATGGGAAGAGGGTCTGCCAGGATTGGAACTGGCACCCAAATGGGATCCTAGCACATTCAAGGTGAGGACTTTAGCTGCTAGGGTATAGCACTGGGCCCTCTCCAGTAATTTTTATACCACACTGAAGAACCATCTGACAATGTGGCAGATGGTGGTGCGGTACAGATATACTTAAATTTCAGTTGGGCCTGGCAGGATGGCTCAGTGGCTAAATCCTCACCTCACAACACTGGGAACCCATTTGGGCATCAGTTTATAACCTGTCGGCTCCACTTCCCATCCAACTCCCTGCCTGTGGTCTGGGAAAGCAACCCTGGGACCCTGCATCTGCATGGGACACCTAGAAGCTCCTGGTTCCTGACATAGGTTTGGCTCAGCTCCAGCAGCTGCAGCCATCAGGAGAATGAACCAGCAGATGGAAGATCTTTCTCTCTCTGTAAGTCTGCCTTTCAAGTAAAAATAAATAAATCTTTTGAAAAAATAAACACTGACAAGTTGTAACTTCATAATTCTCTTTGATTTAGTATTGAGTATTTCAACCAAGTAAAACAAAGCAGAGCTATACAGCTGTTATAACATGCTGAGTAGAAAAACCTTAGTAATCACTAAATAACTTACAAAAAACTCAGAAACTGCCTCAGAACATTGAGCAACGATTGCTACAACCTCAATTCACACAAATTCTGGGATCTGCGATATGAGCTCCTCCAGGTTGTCAGCCTACAGTCCCAACACCCAGAATAAGTCTATGGGCAAGAAGGAGGAAGTAACACTCACCTCAAGTTCATTCTGGCACTGGACTCTTGGAGTAAAGTCAAAGCTTTTAACTTCACATGCACATGGAGGCTGCCAATCCTAAATAAAAATAATTGTTTTCAAACATACTGGTGTTGTCATTCCTTTAAAATGAGTTTCCACAACTCATGGTGCCAACACACTAACTTAGACAAAGAGCAGTATTTCAGAATTATTTTATGTAAAAATATTAAAGAAACAATTCTCCATAAACTTCTCCAGTCCCACTATTCACACGCCACAATTAGGCTTCCCCAACTTCCTCAAGTAGAATGACGAGAGTCCATGTATCACAGAACAATCTCTAGATACTGACTATGTATATCCAATTTAACAGCACTGAAGTTCACTTATTTTCAGTAATGTAATAAAGGGGTATCATTTGTCTTTTCAAAAACAATAGACATATTAACCGAAGAACACTGAAGTGAATCTCTAACTGGATAAATGCAATACAGAAGATGAATCTACAGTTTAAGAAAAAGCTCAACGCTTCACACCTGGTCCACAGGAGCTGATCTGGGGAGGAAGAGTCAAGGATGGCTCCTAAGAGCATGCTAACCAGGTCATCACAGACTTGCTCATCCTTTCCAACTCAAACTCAGCAAATAGGAAACGAAATCCTACAGAGGTGCTGAACTAGCTCCTCCTTGTCCTCTCTGCCTGTCCTGGAATCTACACTAAGGCTCCTGGCTAGAAAAAAAAAAAAAAAAGATTCCAAATTCCCACAGCCAGAAGCTGATTCCACTCCTTTTCAGAGGCCTAGGGGGTCTGAACTTGAATGAGCCTTCCCTGGCACAGCAGCATCGTTCGAAAGCACTGGTACAGAGGGCAAGAAAAACACTATGGACCTTGAGCAAGTCACTCAACCTTGTTGCCCATTAACCTCCACCCCGACTTTTCCCCCCAACAAGGAGTGAAAGAATATAATTCCCTTACCTTAAGGATTTAGGGACATGTGTGTGTAAAAAAGATTACAATACAATTACCTTTGAAAAACCCAGTTACTCTGCAACATTCCAATTATGAAACCTTTCATCCTTCTGTTGCTTATACCAGAAATTCAATGGTGTGTTTTTTCATTTCATTATTGAATAACACTTCCTAAACTATAATAAACACATAGATAGATGATAAAATTTTAAAACTGGGGCTCTTTTTCTCTTCCCTAGGGAAGAATTCTTCAGGGTGGCAGCGGTTAGTACAGACACCATCCTGAGGGGAAAAGCTGCAGCTCAGCCTTCCACCGAAGCCTGGCCTGGGGGCAGGGGCCAGTGTGTGCACCAGCACGTGCTGCATACAAACACCACCTCATATCCCACCAACACACACCAGCATTATGGGAGGAATGAAGGAATGAAGGACGGAAGGACGGACGGAAGGTAGGAAGACAGACCATCAGCCCGAGGACAGAAGTGGAGCAGGCCTTGCAGGACAGTGTGAACCTGAGGAACCTCTGCCCACTATACCCAGAGACCACACTGAGTGCCAAGCCATAGCCTTCCCTCTCATCCCTGCACCAAGGACTTCAGCCCTCCCAGACAAAAAGGGCCAAGACACTGCCTGCCCTCATGGCCCCTAACCAAGGGCGAAGCCACCACCTGTGCTTCCCCACCCCAAACGGAGGACCAAGCTGCCACTTGCGCTCCTGGAACCCATGCCTAGGGCCAGGCCACCTCATGCCTTTCATGGACCACGCCAATGACCAAGCTGCCACCAGCCCTCCCAGACAACACAAAAAGAGCCAAGACACGGCCTGCCCTCCAGGAACACTCACCAAGTACCAAGCCATCACCTGCCTCCTGGACCCTGTACCTAGGGACAAGCCACTACCTGCCCTCCTAGACCCTGTGCAGATGAGGAAGCCACAACCTCACCTCCTGGAACCTTCACTGAGTGCTAAACCATGGACCGCTCCAGTAACACCACACAAAGGCAAGTGGCCACCTCCCCTCACGCACCTGTGAGATGGCCCAGCTACTCTTGTCCTCAGGGACCTCAAGAATATAGCAAGCCGCCAGGGGCCCCTAACGACCCCAATGGAGGCCCAAGGAGAGGCCTGTGCTCACAGACACCGCCATTCACCAAGACACCACCTGTCCTCAAGGACCCCATGCCAATAACCAAGCCATTGCATGCCTTCCCGACCCCACGCCACACCCAAATCCAAGCCAAGGCCAGCCCTCCTGGACCACGCACCAAAAGCAATCTTCTGCCTCCCCACCTGGATCATGCGCTGATGGCTAAGCCACTGCCTACCTTTCTGACCTGCGCTGAGGACCAAGCCACCACCTGGCCTCCAGGAACTCACATTCAGGACTAAGCTTCAGCCCACCCTGCTGACGTCCAAGCCACGCCTCCCCAGCTGGACCCCGCACCCAAGGACAAGTCGCCAGCTGCGCTCCTGGACACACGCTAGGGCCAAGCCGCTACCTCCTCTTCCTGGACCCCTGTACCTTGGGGGTCTTACCTTGTAGATGTCCTTTCAGGTCCGCGAACTCCTCCAGCAACGCTCAAACACCAGGCACTCTGGGGGCAGCACCAACTCCACCTTGTTTACCGGCGGCCCCACGTCCACCATGGCGGCCACCACGAGGTCCTCCCCCGGTGGGGTCCATGTGGACAGCAGACAGGACTAGGGCTAGCTGGAGTCCACGAGCCCTGTCACGTCCACTCACGGGGTCCGCAGTGCATCTTCGAGCAGGAGAACCGCTCCAACGGAGAGTCCAGGGATGCGTCCTCTTCCTATGCTTGTTCTCCGCAGACTGAGTGTGCATGGCCGCAGCACCTCGCAGGATTCCTCCACTGTCGGGGACCCTTTTCTTTCTCCTCCGGCTGTGCTTGCTCTCCTCGCCAGGGTAAGTTCTGTGTGGCCCGACGGGATCTGGGGCTCTTCACTGCCCTGGGCCCTGGAGGGCGGGGGCAGAGATGTACGGAGGACCATGGAGGGCCCCATGGGGCAGAAGTTATGCTTGTAAATAGGAGGGCTCCCCCTCACCGCCACCAGCACCACCTCTCCTGGGTGTGTTGTTTTTGAACCCAGCGGAAGGCTCTTGGTCTCTGTGTAACCTAAACTTCTAATAGCCGGAAGGGGAGGGAGAGGGTTGATAGATTAACTAGAGGCGCTAGGAAATAGGCTTGATTTTTGAATTCAAATTGTCATTTTATTTTTATGATGTTTTTGGTAGGAAATATTGTTAGTGAGGATGAATAGATTACTCGTCTGTAGAAATACAGGTTTAGTAGAATTAGTACAGCTGTTAGGGTTGGAAGGATTACGCGGTAAGTTCATTGATGCTAGCTCATTTAGGCATGAATCCAGTAAGTGGGGGAAGGCCTCCTAGGAATATTAGAATTGTTAGCATGGTTTCGGTTATTAAAGGTGTCTTGTTTCATGTTTGGGCTAGTGAAAGAGCTGTTGTGCTGGAATTAATAATGAGAAATATAAATATGGGAATTGTTAAAATAATATAAATAATAAGGTTGAGAATTATAATATCTGGATTATACATTAAAATAGTTGCTGTTCAGCCTATGTGGGCAATTGATGAATATGCCAAGATTTTTCGTAATTGTGTTTGGTTAAGTACTCCTCATCTGCCAATTATAATAAATAGGAGGTCTATGAGTGTTAATTGTAAAATGTTTAGGGAATTGTGGTTTTGGTAAAGGATAGAAAGGCGAGCAATTTTTGTCAGGTTAATAGGAGAAGGGCTGATCAGTAAAGGTGGGACAGGGTTGTTGAGGTTGATAATGGTTCAGTGGCCTGAGTACATTAGGTTTAGAAGGATTGCTATTATGAGAATTATTGATGCTGTGGCTTGGGTCACGAAATATTTGGTTGCAACTTCTGTAGATCGTGGGTTACTCTTACAGGTACGAATGGGAATAATAGAAAGTATATTTATTTCTAAGCCGACTCAGATTGCAAGTCAGTGAGACCTGACTCTAGCAATGGCAGTGCCTGTTCAAATTGTGAGTAAAATAGCAGTTAGGACTTGGGGTTAATTAGTACAGGAAGGATATAAATGAATATTTTTGGGGTATGGGCCTGATAGCTTTTTTAGCTGACCTTACTTACAGCATGGTATAGTGGGTGGCAAGAAGAATTTTGAGTTCTCAGGGATGGGTTCAAGACCTAAGTCTCTTGAAACAAGGGGGTTTAAACCCCTATAGTTTACTCTATCAAAGTAACTCTTATCAAACATGTTTCTATGCATGCGGGGGTGGATTCCTGCTAGAAATACAGGCATTGATACATGTCATATACATAGGGCTAGGGTTAGGGGGAGGAAATTTTTTCATAGGAGATGCATGAGTTGGTCATATTGAAATCATGGGTATGGTGCTCGGATTCATAAAAATACTGTTGTTAGAATGAGAGTTTTAAATAGCGAAATTAATTGTAAAGGGTGGGGGTTTAGTGTGTCGTAGAATGCCCCTAGAAATAAGGTGACAGTGAGGGCATTTATTATAATAATGTTAGTGTGTTCAGCTAAAAAGAATAGGGCAAATGGTCCTGCAGCGTAGTCTATGTTGAATCCTGGTACTAGTTCAGATTCCCCCTCTGTTAGGTCAAAGGGAGCTTGGTTTGTTCCTGCTAATGTTGAGATGAATCACATTTTAGCTAATGGTCAGGCTGGAATGAGAATTCATATGCACTCTTGAGTATTAATTAGGGATGATATAGTGAAGGAGCCATGTATAAGAAGAATTGACAGGAGAAAAATAGTCAGTGTGACTTCATAGGAAATTGTGTGATAGCTCATCAAGTGTGCTCTACGAGCAGTATAGGAAGCCAAATGAAGTAGTAATCACTCCCACTGCCACTTGGGTCACAGATGCAGCATCCTGTATCAAAACGAGTGCTGGTTTGTGTTCTGGCCCCTGCTTTGGCTCTGCCTTCTTGCTAAAGCACCTACTACCCATTTGGGAGACCCCACTGGTGTTCTTGCTCCTGGCTTCAGCCTGGCCCTGCCCCAGCTGTTGTGATCATTTGGAGCGTGTCATTTTGCCTTTTCAATAAATCAATATCAATAAATGTTTAAAAGTAAAATCACAGGCACAGAAACTCTGTGTCTGTAATGATGAGGAAGAGTTAGTTCTGTTCATAGGGATTCTGGGGAAACAGCTTCAAATACTGTAAGTTGTGTTTATAAAAATATTATTTAGACAACAACAACAAAAAAAACTGTGAGACCGTTGCAAGGCAAAGACTACAAAAAATGTATCTTTCTGATATGTTTCTAGTTTTTTCCTCCCATAGACAAGTACTGCTCCATAGCTGCCCAGTAGCTCCATGCTTAAAATCAAATGTTCGGGTTCGGCAATGTGGCCTGGTGGCTAAGGTCCTTGCCTTGATCCCATATAGCCGCTGGTTCTAATCCCGGCAGCTCCACTTCCTCTCTATCTCTCCTCCTCTCAGTATATCTGACTTTGTAATAAAAATAAAATAAATCTTTAAAAAAATCAAATGTTCTTTGTCCTGGAGCCTGCACAAAATTGAGGGAATTCCTGATGACTCAACTCTCACTTCTGCTTCCATCAATGGCATATTTTTGGCTGAGCCACTCATGCTGGGGCTCCAGCATGCAACCTGGACAAGCCTTCAGGGGGTGGGGAGCTTGAGGGGTGCCCAGGCTGCCTGGCTAGAGCTGGAAGAATGCAGTGAGAGCTTCTGTTCAGTGAAAATCTGCCTATGTTTAGCGTTTCACAGCATCAAGCAGTCGTGCTGGTGGCAAGAACTGACCCTGCCTGGAGTCCTTCTGGGAAGTAAACCCTCACACGCTGAAGTCAGGTGACACAGGAGAAAGAAGTGGATTGCACACACTCCATGGTACCTGCCACTGAGGTGGGCTTGTGCTTTCTCGTGTTGACTGGTTCCTGTAGACAGATTTTGCTCCTGTCTTGAGGGCTTCTAATAGAAACTAGGAGAAAACAGCCTCTTACGTTTGTCTCTGAAAAGCTCAAACTTTGCACTTGTATCTTTAATACAAAAGTACGCATTGAAATTTTAGAAGGCAAATGTATATCTACACAGCACAAGCCAGCGAATGAATCTCTCTCCCACATCTGTCTGTATATGTAGATACTGGATATTTCCATACATCTAAACATGTCAATGTTGTACATGCATTCACATATGCAGAAACACGCAATAAGCATAAGGACATTGGTAAAAATATATCTGCACTCTGTTTTTATTATAGCTTTTATTGTCATTTATCTTAACAGATTCCAAATGTCTCATTGTAGCAGGGAAGAATAGGAGGTGGGGTGCTGAGCAGATCTAAAAGGAGGGAGACAGCAGAGTCTGTGCCTTCCAACCCTGCTTGAAAGTAGACTGCAAGTCATCAGCCAAAAAGCCAGACTTTAGATTCCATATTGAAATCTCCAGGTCCCAGGTAGGCATGTTGCTCTCACTCTGGGCCACATGTGGGAACTGAACCTTCCAGGCGGAAGGTGGGAGCAGACCCACCACCGCTGGCCCAGTCCAAGGGTGAGCTTGGAGTGGCCCCTGTGCAGCAGGGACTCCCTGGAGCACCCATGCTAGGTTGTCTGTTGGCTGGGAGCCCAGAGACCGGGCTGGGAGGGCAAACCCACCCTGGACCCCCAGCCTAGCATCAGTGATCCCATAGATACCTGCCTAGAATTCAAGCGCCTTGTCCACAAGGATGCCAAGCCACAGGGCACAGTGGATGTTGGTTTATTTTTAACCCTTCAAGCATACTTAGGGTGAAACTCAAGAATCCTGGCCTGCAGGTCGCTCATTCACGCAGCTCTGAGAGGTTTACATTCCAATGGAATGACCCCAACTGCACCACCCTGGGATTTGCAGCTCAGTTGCCTGCCCAGGCCCCTCAGCTCCCACAGAGCTCTTGGGGTCCCTGGCCTGTTGAGACTCCAAACCCAGCTTGCGGGTCACACAAGTCATCCTCACCGCCCCAGTGTCCTGGGTTTTGCCTGACATGGGAACAGGTCCCCAGAGCGGCTTAGGGGAGAACCCTGGGGTGTCTTTGGGCCGCCGATTTCCTGGGAGGTTCTCACTGTCCTCAACATCATCCCTCCTCATCCCAAAGTAACAATAATTTAATCTCTTGACCAAGGATCTGATATTATGTGTTCAATTTCGTGGCTTTTATATGCTGTTGAAATCAGTGTGTGGCATGACACAATGAATGCAGCAGTAAATCTCCAAAACCAAGCAAAACCAAAACCCCAAAGAGCTGTGGAAGGAAGAGTATTAGGAGTTCCCAGAAGGGAGGCAAAGGGTCCCCTCTCACCGTCAGAACCATGGGCCCCTCCCCTATAGAACAAGTCCATGAAGCAGGAGCTGACCCTAAACCTCAGTTCTACCCACGGCATCGTCCACTTCTGCCCTAGGGTGCAGGGCAAAGCCATGCTGCAGAATCTGAGGAGACTTTTCAGGCACAGGAAGGAAGTGGATAGACGAAGTCACCTACAGGCATCAAACAAAACATGCTGGTTCAGTTTTCCCTGCCAGGAAAATGGGTCAGATCTCATGGTTAAAAAGAATAAAATGTTCACCAGAGGTTTGAAAACCTACCCAACAAGGCTACACTTCATCCCTATTGGAATTCTTTGACAGGTGGTTACTGCACACTGGCAACCAGGCACAATGGAAAGAAACTGCCATTCAGTGGACAGACTTCCATATTGTGGCTGGATTTGCATTATGTCCAGGGACATAGGAGTGTGCTAGGGTAAAAACAACAACAACAACAACAACAAAAAAAAAAAACACATGTGGACATGGGGTAGGCTGTGGCATAGCAAGTAAAGCCACCTCCTGTAGCATTGACATCCAATTGGAGCGCTGGTTAGAGCCCTGGCAGCTTCACTTCCCATCCAGCTCCCCGCTAATGCACCTAGGAAAGCAGCAGAGCATGACTCAAACTCTTGGGTCCCTGCCCCCACATGGGAGACCCCCAAAGTTCTTATTTACTGGGTTCATAGTGGCGCATTTGGGAGAGTGCTCTGGGCGATCGAAGAGCTTTCTCTCTCTCTTTGCCTTTTAAATAAATATATCTTTTTAAAAAAGTTGAAAGACCCTCGCCAGAAAACCCATGAGCTTTAGCAGCAGAAACGCCATTTTTGCAAGGCTTGGAATTAAAAATAACAGGATCTCTGGGAAAAAAGCGAACAAGGTCAGGACAAGCTTACTTCACATCTGTGGTCAAACATCTGGCCCCCAAATAAGGGAGAAATATTAGGAAAGAGAGCTAACTCAGTGCCAACTCAGCTGTTATCAAAAATAGGGAAGCAACTCAAGGCTAACTCAGTCATTGTTGGAAATTCCCGGTACTAAAATAAAGTTGCCTTCACCATGACCCTGGCCCCATGTAAATTCACCAATCAGGATCCTGTAACTATGCTTCTCGCTTCTGTAACCGCGCTTTCTGCTCCAGGACCCTATAAAAACCCCTAGACCCCAACCTAGGGCGCGCAAGTCTTCCAAGAGACTTTGTCGCCCCAGGTACCTGTGTATCTGAATAAACCTCTTCTGTTTGCATCCGCACAAGTGGTCTCGCTGTTCCTTGGGAGGGGCCTCCCCAAAAGGAAAGTACCCTTCGGGGGTCTTTCAAAGTAAAATGTGAGCATGCTTGGGTTTTGTCTGGAATTAAACATAAGTTTTCGGTGTTTTTTTTTTTTTTTTTTTCCCAGCTGGCTCAGTAATGTCTGGCAAACTCGAATGTCTGCTGTTTGGCTCCAAAACCCACCAGGGCACAGGAGGCCACAGCAGCTGCAATCAGTGGACCCTGGTGGCTAGGGGGAATTACTCCAGCCATTTCCCCTTAGGAGCCCCCCTCCAGGGCAAAGTCTTAGCCTGCAGCCACTAGTAAAACTCTTGGGTTTCCCAAGCTGCATTCCCCTCGCAGGCCTGCAGCCCCAAGGTCACAGGATCTGCCTGGGCTGCAGCTACAGGGTCAGGAGCTTCACTGGGACCCACCTGCTTTCAGAAAATTGTTTCTTGGAAGGTGGTTTCCCTTTCCTGAGTCCATGGTGCTTATGCATCCCCTGTGCTGCTCCCCAGCTAGGCCTGCAGCCCCTTGTCTGATCTGGGTTTAGCAGCAGGAGCAGCTGGGAAAGGCACAGGCGTGGATGCCCCAGGCACAAGGCTGTGGGCCATCCCCAGGATCCCCTCTAAGTGAGACTCTGCCCGATCCCCGCCCTGTATCCAGCCTCCAAGCTGTCCTAGAGGCTTCCTGGCTTCAGGCTTCCGCCTGGGTGAACCAGGTGTCCTGGTTGGTCCTTTGGCTCTTCTGCCTGTCCCCCTTCCGCCCCTCAGGAGCTAGTACCCCTCACTCGGAACTCTGCCATTCCTGGCCTGGCCTTTCCCAGGCTCTCCAACTCCCAAGACCCAGAGGGGCCCAGAATCCGGGTTCCGGGACAGCTCAGGCCCTGGGGGCTGGAGACCTGCACCTGGGTCTCGCTGAGCTAGTCAGACAACCCTGATGTCCCAGACATATGGTCTAGCCTGGTGCTCTGTTCCCATTTCCCACTCACATACCCTCCTCTGTCAACCTAGGAGGCCAGGGCGCAGCCGGATGTGGCAGGGAAATAGCCTGGGACAAGGGAGCCATCAAATGTGGTGCAGGCCGTGTCCCCTCAGGGCTCTGTGGGCTAGGTTGGGCATGTCTCTGCTGGGTCCAGGCCAAGGGAGGCGCTGGGGTTCTCAGTTGGGAGGAATCTCAGTTGGGGGTGCCAACTGCGAACCCTCTGTGGCTGGATATGCTGCAGGTGGATCCCCGCTCCCTGGCTTGGGGCCCCGGGACTGCCTGCAGCCCACTGGGCACTCCCAGGCCCGCAGCTCAGTGGGCCCCAGGCTTGGACTAGGAACACAGTCAGTCTGTGCCCAGGTCCAGTGCCTGGCCACCCATTGGCTCTGGGGCCAGGCTGCATTCCCAGCAGCTGGGAGCGCTTCCTCCTTCAGTCACCAATCCAGGCCACTGGTCCAGCTGTCTAAACAGGGGTGTTTGTTTCATTCTGGCTTACAAAGTCCCCAAGGCAAACAGGGGTCCTTAATACTTGTGTTTGGACACAAGCAATTATCCCTAAATATTCTTTTTCTTTTGAGCCTGCCCATCCGCCTTTGAGCCTGCTGAGGAGCAGGCCCCTTAATCCTGCCCAGTTTGTGGGGCTCAGTGGGATCAGTGCGGCCCGAGGCCTGGGCGGTTTCATGTCAGGGAGGGTTTAGAGCTGATTCAAACTCACTGCAATGGGAGAATTAACCCCGGGGCCCTGGCCTCTGTTGAAGGCAAGCTTTTCTTGGCAAAATGTTTTCAAAGGGCTTGGAGTTGTTAAATCAAAGAGCCATTGAATGGCCATGGTCAATCCTCCCCCGCTGCAGCTCCGCTGCCTTTATCCCTGTGCGCCCCTCCCAGGGTCTTGCAGGGTTACAGGTTCCTGTGTTCCAGGTGGGTTCCTCCTACCAGGGGCCGCCCCCCAGAACAGTTAGCAAAGGGGTTGCACCCGGGCCCTGAGAACCCTGCACCCTCCTGACCCCTGCACACCCTTGCTCGGTGAGGAAAACAGAAGCGAGACAGGTCTGCAATTGAATACGTGCTTTGTAGAGAGCTCTGGTGGTATGGCATGGGTGGGAATGGGGGCTCCCGTAGGGTAAGGAGGGCTGTTTTCTTCCAGCCCCCTCCCCCAACACCCAGCAGAGTTCTGTGCAGTCGGAGGAGTAGTAGGAGTGTCTGATGGGATCGTGGACAGAGTTCAGATGTCGAGGAGGCTCCTGGCAGGGACTCCGGAGCGGAAGAAGGCCGGGGGGCACCAAGTGGACATGCGTTCAGCATTTGGGTACATGGAGCAATGGCACGGGACTGGGTGGGACATGTGTGATTTGCACAGGGCCATGAGAACCCTCCTAGAGCCAGGTTGCAGAAAACCCAACCATCACCATGGGAGAGGAAAACAAACACCAGGTATGCTTCCCGACATTTCTCCAAGTATGTTAACGTTGGTTTCCACAGAGGGACTTCTCCAGATCCGCTGAGCCCTCACTGGGTCCTGAGTGGAATGGTCTGGCTCAAGGGAGAGTCCAATGCCAAGGCTGTGTGCTCTGCACACAGCAGCTGGATTTAGCCTGACTGCTGATTGCACCGGACTTCAGCTCCCCCTGGGGCCGGGGCCTTGAGCACAGCACCCAGGCCATGGACTTTCTCCCTGCTCCCTTGAGACTCCATGTTCCTGCTCAGTAGTCTGTCTTGATGCTGTTTTTTGTCTGCTGCTGGCCTCCTGAAGTATAGATTCATTCCTTAGTTTATTCTTCTCTTTCTTTTGTAGTTAATGAATTATGCTGGGCCCTGCATAATACTTTGTCCTGGGATCTTTGGCATGTGTCTCCTCTAAGTGGCAAATATGTACCCCTGTGACCTTCCGCTGTTGTCATCTCCCTTGGGTATTAAACTTGTTTCTGTCATCTCAATTATCTCACTGGTAATATCTTTCTTTAATTGTTTGACTCTCATGGCAACAAGAGCAAAAAAGGACAAATAGGATTGTGTCAGACTAAAAACACTATATAACACAGGAAGCCATCAGTGGAATAGACAGCTCAGAGAGGTTGACTACAAGGCTAAAAATACCCAAAGCATACAATGAACTCAGCGGCATCACCAACACCAAACCAAACCATTCTGTGAAACAATGGGCAGAGGACCTGAACTAACATTTCTCTAAAGAAACTAAGCAAATGGCCAGCAGATACATGAAACTTGCTCAGTATGACTCATCTCCAGAGAAGTACAAAGTAAACATGCAGCAAGATCTCAATTAATAGCCACGAGATTGGATGGATATATGCAAATGCATTGTTGTGTGTGTGTGGTTGACAGCAGGATGGGCAACAGAGGAAACGGTTGTGCGCTGCTGCTGGAATTGTAAATTCACACTGCCACTTTGGAAAACCAGTTTTTGCAAAACCTGAAACTAAGATTATCTGACCACTATGATCCAGCACTTCCACTTGTGTGTCTATATCCAAAGGAGCTGAAATAAGCATATGACATGGATTTGTGCACTTGACTGCTATTGAAACATCACTCACAACAGCGATGATATGGAAGGGATTTACAATGGAGTACCTGCTTTAAAAGAGCAAGACAAGACGGGTGAACCTAGGAGATGGCACACTATTTGGAAGAAGCCGGGCACCGACACCACTGACTTCTGATGTCAGTTAAGTGCAGAGTAGAAAGGTGTACACAGAGCAGGTGCAGACGTCCAGGTTGTTTGGAAAGGAGAAGGCACTGGGCTAAGAGGGTAGAGGCTTAGCCAGACATGAGGAGTGAGTCCTCTTGGTTGATTGCACAGCATCCTGTCTGTAGTTAAGCGTTGTGTATTTCAAGCTAGTTTGAAAGAGAGATCTTGAGAGACTGAAAAAGATGGCCGACTGCAGAGAGCTGGTGTAGGGTGGAGTAGGGAAGGAGGGGAGCCGATCCAGCAGAGAAACAGGCCAGGAGGCGCGAAACTGTAGGGAGAAGAGCGAGAAGGTCACTGGAGTTCACTAAAGCAAGAAGATCTACACAGCGTGAAGGAACAGCCGCAAAAAGTAGGAAAGAAAATACAGCACGCCGCGAGAAACCTGGTGAGTCACGATCCCAGGCAGGGGGAAGGCGGCAGAGGCTCAACCGCCCCAGGGAAAACAGAGGCGGCTGGAAGGATAGGCGCCCACACCGTCAGGGGCACCAGTCCCCTGGAAGGCAGGAGCCCCCAGAGGAGGCTACTGGACTGATCATTGGGTGCATTATCCCTGCAGAAGTGGAGGAAAAGCTGGGGAGATTTCCCAGAGGCTTGCCTACCCGCTGCTCAGCGGCTCTGGGAGAGTGCAGAGGGAACAGGAGCAGCACTGTGGGACTGGGGCTCAGAGATCCCCATATCGGCTCCGAGCTGTGGACTGGCTGCGGGAGAGTCAGTGGATCCTGTTGCTGGACTCGCCCTGAGCCCCAGAGGCTGGGCAACGCTCGACAGGGCCTCACGTCCTGGGTAGAGGAGCAGACTAGTGGGGGCATGTCTCACCTAAAGGGCTCTGTGCCTCTCAGAGATCCGCTTCCATCCTTGAGAGAGTGCAGCTGAGGAAGTGGCTTCTTCAGGGCGGAGTCCCCAGCTGGGCTCAGCTAGAGAGGCCAGACCGGAGCGGGCTCAGCTGAACTGGCCGGACAGGTTTTCCCAGCAGGAGCCCATTCGGAAAGACCTGCCTGTGGTGTTGCAGCCCTCGGCGGAGCAGCGCTTCCGAGTTTGGCACTGGGGCTGCGGAGATCTCCAGCCCAGCACAGGCCGGGGTTGGGGATTTTAGGCTCCGAGCAGCAGGAGCCCTTGCTGTGCTAACCTCAAGCCCTGAAGGAGAGTCTCGGCTCAGCACTGAGGCAGAGACCCCCGCTGTATTAGCCTTGTGACCCAAAGCCCAGGCGCGGCTCGGCAGAGTGAATCTGTAGGGCACTGCCTTTGAGAGGGAGCCACAGGGGAAGGGGCCTGGCACTAGGGCTGGCCCACAAAGCCTCCTGACCCAACTCGGGGCTGTGATCTACAGACCCTGAAAGCAGCTGGTGACTCAGGCAGTAAGCCCTGCTGGGCTCAGCCGGAGACCCCAAACCAGAGCCGGCTCAGCTGAATCACCGCTAAAATCTCAAAACAACAAGAAGTAAAAACACAATGAGGAGAAGTATCAGAAAAAGCAATGACCCAGAGGAAAGATCAAGCACTCCCTCCCAATACAACCAAAAACTAATCCCAATATCTGAGATGCAAGATGAAGACATAGAGGAACTATCAGATAAGGACTTTAAGAAGCTAATGATGAAATTCGTCAGAGAGAGTGAAAAGCGCTGGGAAGAGTCTAAGGCATTCGAAAACCATATCACTGCAGAAATAAATCAAGTCAAAAAGGGAATCCTTGATATAGAGAACAAAATTGAAAGCCTAACCAACAGAATGAACACAGCAGAAGACAGAATATCAGAATTGGAAGACAATCAGAATGAAAGGCAGCAGCTCATCAAACAGTTGGAGACAAATCTAGAGAAAGCCAATAGGTCCATACAGGAAATGAAAGACAACCTCAAAAAATCAAATATTAGAATAATAGGCCTTCCCGAAGGAGTGGAAAAGGAGACAGGCTTGCAACGAGTGCTCAATGAGATAATACAGGAGAACTTCCAGAATACTGGAAATATAAATCTAGCACAAATCCAGGAAGGACAAAGAACCCCCAGTAGATACGACCCAAACAAATCGTCTCCCAGACATGTGGTCCTCAAGCTACCTTCAAGTGAATACAAGGAAACCATTCTAAGACAAGTAAGAAAAAAGGATAAGATTACTTTCAGGGGAAGGGAAATCAGGATCACAGCCGACCTATCAGAAGAAACGCTCCAAGCAAGGAGAGAATGGGGTAAAACCTATCAAATCCTGAAACAAAACAACTGCCAACCAAGAATAATGTACCCAGCAAAGCTCTCATTTATATTTGAGAATGAAATCAAATACTTCAACAGTAAAGAGAAACTCGAAGAATACATCAACACGAAACCAGCTCTGGAAAATCTCCTCAGGAAGGTGCTAAACCCAGAAAGAAAAAATACAAACCAAAATCAAAGATGGCAAATGGGAAGACCTCCCCACTAAAATCCATACAAGAAAAGTCAACCAATCAAAAACTCCAATAGTCGCAAATACACACTTGCACACTTACACTCATGGCAGCCCAAAACCAATTCCTCTCAATATTATCTCTAAACACAAATGGCTTAATCTCACCAATCAAAAGGCATAGATTAACGGAATGGATCATCAAACAGCACCCAACTATATGTTGCCTACAAGAGACACATCTAACCAGAAAATCCTGTAAGAAATTTAAAGTGAAAGGATGGAAAAAGACATTTCATGCCAATGGACGAGAAAAAAAGGCTGGTGGAGCTGTTCTAATCTCAGATAGACTTCAAGCTGACAGACATCAAAAAGGACAGAGAAGGACATTATATATTGGTGAAGGGACTGATCCATCAAGAAGTAATTACAATCGTGAACATATATGCACCTAATTCCAATGCGCCTAGCTTCGTGAAGCAACTACTTACAGACTTAAGGGGAGACATAGATACACACACAATAATAGTGGGCGATCTTAACACCCCGCTAACAACTATAGACAGATCAACAAAACAAAAACTCAACAAAGAAACAACAGAGCTCGTACAAACATTAGAACAACTGGACTTGGTAGACATTTATAGAATTTTTTATCCTAAGACCACAGATTATACATTTTTTTCAGCAGTACATGGCACCTTCTCCAGGATCAACCACATGATAGGACACAAAGCAAATCTAAATAACTTCAAAAAGATAGAAATCATACCATGTACCCTCTCAGACCACCACGGAATGAAACTGGAAATCAGCAATTCAAAATGCCCAAGGAAATATAGAAACTCTTGGAGGTTGAACAATATGCTATTGAACGAACAATGGGTCAGGGAAGAAATTAAAGATGAGATCAAAAAATTTATGGAAACCAATGAAAACTCTGATACAACATTCCAAAACTTGTGGGACACTGCCAAAGCAGTGCTACGGGGTAAACTCATCGCAATTGGAGCTCATGTCAAGGCCCAAGAGAGGCGTCAAATACAGGAACTAACCACACACCTCCAGGAATTGGAAAAGCAGCAGCAGATGAGCCCCACACACAACAGGAAACAAGAAATCATCAAAACAAGGGAGGAAATCAACCAGATAGAAATAAAAAAAAACCATACACAAAATCAACAAATCAAAAAGCTGGTTTTTTGAAAAGATAAACAAAATAGACACCCCGCTGGCCCGTCTGACAAAGAAAAAACAAGAGAAAGCAAGAATTAACAGCATCAAAGATGAAAAAGGCAACATAACAACAGACATTACAACCATTAAGAACATAATCAGAAATTACTACAAAGCACTGTACTCCAACAAATCAGAAGACCACCAAGAAATGGAAAAGTTCTTAGACTCACACAACCTGCCAAAACTTAGCCCAGAGGCAACAATCAACCTGAACAAACCCATAACTGAAGCAGAGATTGAATCAGTGATTAAAGACCTCCCAACAAAGAAAAGCCCAGGCCCAGACGGCTTCACTCCAGAATTCTACAAAACATTCCGAACAGAACTAACCCCAATCCTCTACAAACTCTTCAAAACTATAGAAAAGGAAGCAACCCTTCCAAACTCATTCTATGAAGCCAACATTACCTTAATCCCAAAACCGGGCAGAGATCCTACAGAGAAGGAAAACTACAGACCTATCTCTTTGATGAACATTGATGCTAAGATTCTCAACAAAATCCTAGCCAACAGAATTCAAAAACACATCAGACAGATCATTCATCCAGATCAAGTAGGATTCATCCCTGGAATGCAGGGATGGTTCAACATTCGGAAATCCATAAATGTGATACACCACATCCAAAAACTGAAAAACAAGAATCACATGATAGTATCAATAGATGCAGAAAAAGCTTTCGACAAAATCCAGCACAACTTCCTGCTAAAGACCCTAACCAAGGTAGGCATAGATGGAAAAATCCACAACATAATCAAAGCAATATATGCAAAACCCAATGCCAGCATCATACTGAATGGAGAAAAACTGGAACCCTTCCCACTGAGATCTGGAACAAGACAGGGATGTCCGCTTTCTCCGCTGCTATTCAACATAGTTCTAGAGGTACTCGCTGAGGCCATAAGACAAGAAAAAGAAATCAAAGGAATCCAAATGGGAAATGAAGAAGTCAAGCTTTCACTATATGCAGATGACATGATTCTTTATATGGAAGAGCCAAAAGGCTCAACACAGAGACTACTAGAACTTATACGAGAGTTCGGTAGAGTGGCAGGGTACAAAATTAATGAACAAAAATCAACAGCCATAGTGTATGCTAACAGCCCCAAGTTGGAAAAAGATCTAACCAGCAAGATACCATTCAAAGTAACAAAGGAAAGCATGAAGTATCTGGGAATTAACCTAACCAAAAATGTTGGAGACCTATTTGAGGAAAACTACAAACTACTTAAAAAAGAAATTGAACAAGATCTAGAAAGATGGAGTAACATCCCATGCTCCTGGATAGGTAAAATCAATATCATTAAAATGTCTATACTGCCAAAGGCAATATATACATTCAACGCAATCCCAATCAAATTGCCCAAAACATTCTTCACAGATCTGGAAACAATGATTCAAAGGTTCATCTGGAAACACAAAAAACCACGAATAGCTAGAACCATCCTGAAGAACAGGAAGTTAGCAGGGGGAATCACAGTCCCAGACCTCTGGACATACTATAGGGCAGTGGTTATCAAAACAGTCTGGTACTGGCAAAAAAATAGAGAAGAAGATCAATGGAGCAGAATAGAAACACCAGATGGGAACCCACACAAATACAGCCAAATAATCTTTGACAAAAAGACAAACGACAACCCAGGCAAATGGGAAGGTCTGTTCAATAAATGCTGTTGGGACAACTGGTTGATAGCCTGCAGAAACAAAAAGATAGACCCACATCTCTCACCATATACTAAGATCAAATCCAAATGGATAAAAGATTTAAACCTACATACAGAAACCTTCAAACTTTTGGAAGAAAATGTTGGAAACACACTGGAACACTTAGGGGTAGGCCCTCACTTCCTAAAAAAGACTCCAAATGCAGTAGAAATCAAGACCAAAATAAACAAGTGGGACCTCATCAAACTAAGAAGCTTCTGTACAGCTAGAGAAACAATCAACAAAGTAAAAAGGCAACCCACAGAATGGGAGAAGATCTTCGCACACGACTTAGGTGATAGAGGGCTGATCTCCAGAATATACAAAGAGCTACAAAACAACCAAAATGTCAAAACAAACAAGCCACTCAAGAAATGGGCACGGGAAATGGGCAAACACTTCACAAAGGAACAAACCCAAATGGCAAATAAACATATGAAAAAATGCTCAAGTTCCCTGGCAATAAGGGAAATCCAAATTAAAACATCAATGAGGTACCACCTAACGCCAGTAAGACTGGCCCACATGAATAAAAGCACCAACAACACTTGTTGGCGAGGTTGCGGGGAAAAGGGAACCCTACTCCACTGCTGGTGGGGCTGCAGGCTGGTACAGCCTCTATGGAAATCAGTATGGAGAACATTCAAACAACTCAAATACAACATACCGTATGACCCAGCAATAGCACTCCTAGGAATATATCCAGAACACTTGTTTTATGAGAAACCAACATGCACTCCTATGTTCATAGCAGCACAATCAGTAATTGCAAAAACATGGAAGCAGCCAAAATGCCCATCAACAGAGGATTGGATAAGAAAGCTATGGTTCATCTACTCCATGGAATACTACTCAGCTATTAAACAAAACAAAATGCAGTTCTTTGTGGCCAAATGGGCCAAACTGGAAACCATAATGCTAAGGGAAATGAGCCAATCCCAAAAGGTTAAATACCACATGTTTGCCTTAATTTGATATGATGTTATGTATAACAAGTTATGTTATGAATGTTATATGTTGTGTATAAACCAAAATTGAAATGTCAATGAGGTGGTCACAGAAGGTGGATAAGAAATCACATTTACTTTTACCATATTGGTTACTCATTACTATGTCAATTAATTCCATAATGATGTAAATTTTTGCTGATGGTATGTTGGAGCTTTTAATTGATCGGGATGATACTCTGCTGGCTCTGTCTTCAGACCAGAGAGGGTATACCTAAGAAGCCGTTGAACTTGACTGGACAATAAGATGCTGGACTCTATGTTTGGTATATGCTTGCAATGGGGGAATCTCAACTGAACTTGAACTGTGGTTATGCAACAAGGTGGAGGAATCCACCATGGTGGGAGGGTTTGGGGAGGGGTGGGGAGAATCCCAGTACCTATGAAACTGTGTCACATAATACAATGTAATTAATGAATTTAAAATAAAATTAAAAAAAAAAAAAAAAAGAAAAGAAAAGAAAGAGAGATCTTACATGCTTTCACCAAAGAGATGATTAACATTTGAGGTGATGCGCAAGTTAGTTAGCCAGATTTGAGCCTTCCACGATGTATACATGCAACAAAGCATTACATTTATGTGATTGTTATTTACCTATGAAAAAACCAGTGTTTTTCTTTTTAGTCTGAAAAGCCAGACTTGCTTATATGGATAGGTGCTTTTGTTATGTGGCTGTTTGGTTTTGACATCAGTTATACTGACTTTTTCCATTTCAACCTGTGAAAACTTATTGAGTATTTCCTGTGGTCTAGCCATTTTCAGCAGTAAACCAAATACCTTTTAAAAGGCAAAGGGGGGCAGTGTTTGGGTGTAAAGGGTTAAACTACCACTCGGGACTCCAACATCCCTCCTCAGAATGACAGTTCAAGTCCAATACTGAGCTTCTGAGATAATAGGCTTGATGTAAGGGACTCCATGTTGAGCTAGGCTCCATCTTAGGTGACTTATCCCTGTGCCAACACACACATCCCTGAAACTGTAACCCAGCTAAGTAAATTGCATCCTGCTTGGCAAGACTGCTCAAACCCCTAGCTAGGTAGTTCCAGCATGACTAGGAGAAAAGTAAGCAATAAGTTGGATAAGAAGTGTAGCAGCTGGGACATGAATCAGCACTCATACAGGACGCTGGCACGGCAGGCAGAGGCTTCATGTACTACACCATGGCATCAGACCCAGGTCACTTTTTTTTTTCTTAAAGATTTATTTATTTTTATTGGGAAGTCAAATATACAGAGAAGAGGAGAAACAGAGAGGAAGATCTTCCGTTCGACGTTTCACTCCCCAAGTGAACACAACGGCCAGAGCCGAGCCAATCCAAATCAGCAGCCAGGATCTTCTTCGGGTCTCCCACATGGGTTCAGGGTTCCCAAGGTTTTGAGCCATCCTCAGCTGCTTTCCCAGGCCACAAGCAGGGAGCTGGATGGGAAGCGGGGCTGCGGGGATTAGAACCGGAGCCCATATGTGATCCCGGCGCATCTCATGCAAGGTGAGGACTTTAGCTGCTAAGCTGCTGCATGTGGGGGGAAGGGGGTTAGCACATGGCCCAGTTACTGTTTTTGACTAAGACTTCACTACTCTTGTTAAGGTTTGGCAATATCAGGAGCTATTTTAAATGAAGTTGATGCTGTTTTGTTGTGCTTCCTCTCACACCGTTCACAGCCCAGAGGGAGAATGGGCGGTGTGAGGGTTAGGGTCCACAGACTCTTGTGTACTTTGATCTACCGCCTCCTGTTTCTCTCTGGCTTCCCCTCCCCCAGCCCCAGCTGGCCTTTCACCCAGAGACCCCACCCAAAATGACTGGACTTGGGACAGGTGCCCAGCCCATTGGAGAGCTTGTTCCTGGGCCAGCTGAGTGCATCCCAGTTCAAGAGCATTCACATGTGGAGAAACTGAGTCAGCCTGGAAATGGGCAGTGATGGACAGTGGGCCTTGGAGGGGCAGGGCCTGGGTCTGTGCATGTGCAAGTTAAAGTTGTGACAGGGAAGACTCCAGGTCAGAGTGAAACAGGATAACGGAGTCTGAGCACAGAAATCAGGGCATGAGACAGGCAGGTAGAGCCCTCCCTCCCTCTTGGTTGCCCGGCCTGACCTCCTGTGGACAATGACCTGGCTGCCTGTGAAACTTCATGTTACTGCTTTGATTATGTTCTTCAGGTGTATTTCTCCCCTTCATGATCTGAATGTTTCTAGACTGAGACAACTGCCCATTATGAATGAGGAGTTCAGACTGTTCCGGAGTTCCAGCTTGTCAGCATCACCAAAAGTCACTTAGCCATCACAGGTGGATCAACAGAAAACTACAGGTGGACAGGATAGAGGAAATGGGCTGATGAGAAACTCCAAGGGTAAACTCACAAGTGCTCCACTCCTTTCTGACCTTTCTGATGGCATTTTTCAGTCTTTTTGTTTGTTTGTTTGTTTGTTTGTTTTGTGTTTAATTAAGAGGCAGAGTTACACAAAGAGGAAGAGACAGGCAATCTCTCTCTGTCACACACAGAAACACACACACACACACTCAGACACACACACAGAGAGATCTGCTGCTTCACTTCTCAAATGGTCTCAATGTCTGGAGCTGAGCCCATCTGACATCATGAGCCGGGAGCTTCTTCTGGGTCTCCACATGGGTGCAGGGTCCCAAGGCATTGGGCCATTCTCTGCTTCTTACCCAGGCTATAAGTAGGGAAGTGGAGCAGCCATGACATGAACCACCACCCACGTGGCATGCTGGCATCATAGAACAGAGGATTAGCCTATTGAGCCACAGTACAGCCCATGAGCCAACCTGGCCACTGGTGCACACGCCCTATCTCACTTTGGATGTGAGATCCAGGCAACTTGGAGCCCCTCCAAGGCTATGTTCCTTCTTTTCTCGATCTCCTTGCATGCCTTAGCATCTCTCCTCCTTCTCTAGAAGTCATTTGCTTCTTGTCCTGTGCACTGGCTTCCTGAGGTCCCTGGGTTGCTGGCTCAGTGTCTGTGTACAGGGACATGGTATCAGCAAGTCTTACTCAACTGGATGAGCTTTTAGCGCTTACACTTCTTTTCTTCTTTTCCTAAGTGATGAAGTGACTGTACCTTCCAGTGAAAGGAAACTCTATTTCTTAGCAGCTCCTGTGGCAGGGCTGGGGTGACACTCCATATCTACACCACCCCTGGCTCTAGTTTGACCCTGGCAGAGCTACCTCCCCATTTGGGCCAACCTTCCTGTGTGTCTAGTTTTCTCAAGGCAAAGTCCAAAGTGCATTTTCATTCACAAACCAGCCATTCACGCTGTTGCTCTCTAAACTCCCACCTGAAGGCCACTGCACACACAGCAGCAGTGGGAGGGAGGTTCCAAAAGTGGCCCAGGCATGCTGGAGGAGCACTGGGAGGGATTGGGCTCATGGGATCGGGGTCCTGCCGCAGTTCTCCGAAGAGTTTGGCCTCTCTCTCCTCCACAGGTGCCCGCTCGACTTCTAGGTTTAAAATCATGTTTCTTGGGCCCAGCAACATGGCCTAGCGGCCAAAGTTCTCGCCTTGAATGCACCAGGATCCCATATGGGCGCCGGTTCTAATTCCGGCAGCTTTACTTCCCATCCAGCTCCCTGCTTGTGGCCTGGGAAAGCAGTCAAGGACAGCCCAATGCATTGGGACACTGCACCCACGTGGGAGACCCAAAGAGGTTCCAGGTTCCCTGCTTCAGATCGGCACAGCACTGGCTGTTGTGCTCACTTGGGGAGTGAAACATCGGACGGAAGATCTTCCTCTCTGTCTCTCCTCCTCTCTGCATATCTGACTTGGTAAGAAAATAAATAAATCTTTAAAAAATAAATAAAATCATGTTTCTTTTTTAGTTGTAAATGTGAGCAAACTATTTTCTTTTATCATTTAGCCACACCCACCTCAAATTAAGACACCATAGGCACACAGGTGCATGCTATTTTTTCCTTGAAAATAGCAATCTTTGAATGAGAATCATCTCAGGGACCACAGGGTAGGGAAGGGAGGGCATGTTCTCATGTACATGGCATGATTCACTGAAGCTTTTCTTTTTTTGGAACTGAATTTCCAAATTATGTCAGCTCTGCAATGTTGACACTCCCTGCCTTTATAAACAAGAGAGAACATGTAACAGCTGTTTTTCTAGGTCTGGCTTCTTTCGTTTAACATAATGATCTCCAGTTTCTTGCATTCTGGTGCAAATGTCAAGATTTTTCACTCCTTTTGGTAGCTAACATTTCATCGTGTGTCTACACAACATGCTCTCTATCATTTTCCACTGTGAGTTGAGGCAGCACAGAGCCCTCACCAGCAGATGACCAAGTGTGGCCAGCTGACCTTGAGGTTCCCGACCTGCAAAGCCATGACCCCAAATAAACTTTCTTCCATTATAGATTACCCAGTCTCAGACCCACTGTTGCAATGCAGCAAATAGGGCCACTGCTTACAACACCAACGTCCCATAGAAGCACCAGTTCAAGAGCTGGCTGCTCCACTTCCTGTTTGTGTCTGAGAAATCACCCATGTGTGAGATCTGGATGAAACTCCTGGTTCCTGGCTTCAGTCTGGCCCAGTCCCACACCTTGCAGCCATTTGGGGAGTGAGCCAGCAAAGAAAAAATCTGTCTGTATCTCTTTCTTTCTATAATTCTGGACTTTCAAATAAATAAACTTTGCTTTAAATATTTATCAAAAAATGATAGGAATTATGCACCACTATTGTATGAGTGATTTTACAACTTTTAAAATTTACTGTATCTGAGTGAAGTTGAACACCTTTTCATCTGATTACTGTTTATAGCACTTATCTGTTTTTCCCTTGGACTGCAGTCTTTTAACTTTTTATTTGTTGAACTCCTTATTTAGTAGAACTGTTAAAACTTTAACCATAGGCCTGGCATGGTAGCCTAGAGGCTAAAGCCCTCGCCATGCAAACGCTGGGATCCCATATGTTCATGGGCACTGGTTCTAATCCTGGTGGCTCTGCTTCCCTTCCAGTTCCCTGCTTGTGGCCTGGGAAGGCAGTTAAGCACGGCCCAAAGTCTTGGGACCCTGCTCCTGTGTGGGAGACCCAGAAGAGGTTCCTGGCTCCTAGCTTCAGATCAGCTCAGCTCCTGTACTTGAGGAGTAAACCAGTGGACAGAAGATCTTCCCCTCTATCAATCCTTCTCTCTGTATATCTGACTTTTCAATACAAATAAATGACTATTCTTTAAAAAGTCCCAGTATCAGGTAGTCCATGACAGGAAAATAGAAGGAAATCCTACCCTATTCCCTCTTTTCTTCCCAAACTGGTCAGTACAGAATGTGTCACAAGAGTAGAACAGCTCTGGATTGACAGCTTTCAGAAATATGATGAGAAAAACATTACCTCATTGTGGAGATGAATGGGTGGTTATCTGACCAGTTTTGAGAATTGTCAGTGTTAAGGGAATTTCACGGTACAAGGCCCGAATCACACTGGTAACCAACAGTGGAGTCTGTCTGTGTTTTCTATGAAACGATGTCCATAGCCACCATTCTGGCTCTGAGTAAAGTGAACTGATGAGAAGCAACAACTCTTGGTTCATCATGCACTGACGGAATTTGGATTAAAAAGGCTGTGGGAGACCAGACCTGCACAGACATCCTCGCAAGGCAGAATTGTCCCATTTGGCACTTTGTTTCTAAAGATCAGTTTTTATAAGCACTGCCCAGTCAACAATGATCCCTCTTCCTGAGGGCTCTTCTGAGATCTACAAGCCTGGGACCCAAGTCACCATGCTTGTGGAACACAGCTGTGGGTCCCTTCTTACCCTCCTTTATTCCCCCATGTATCCCAAGCAGCTACAGCAGTGTCTGACCATACAAAGCATTGGACAACTATTTATTGGACAGGTGGTACTAAGGATTGAGGGTAGCGAAGAGATGCTTCCTGTGCTGAGGTTACAACCCGTAAGGATCTGAGCTGTTGGCATTGGGCAGAGGTAGGAAATCTCTAGGGACCAGGGGACCTGGAGAGAGAGCCCTGGGGGGACCCCTCGGCCTGGCTCCCACAGTCCTACTCCAAGGCCTTTCCTCAGCCAAGCTGCGGATCTCTGACCTTGGAATACATTCCTGTCTCAGTACTTAACCCAGCTCCAGAGTCAGTGCATGGTGGCTCTGCCAAGATGGATGTGGACACAGTTAAACTCTAGGTGTGAGGGTCACTGACAGTGGGTATTCAGTGCAATGGTGAACTCTCCACACAGAAAGGCGATGTCTCATATCTGAATTCCTGAGTCCAAGATCTACACCAGCTTCCTGCTGATACGCACCTTGGGTCCCTGCCCCTCCCAAGAGAGACCAGAGTAAGTTCACAGCTCAGTTTTGTCTGGACCCAGTCCTGGCTGTTACGAGCATTTGGAGAATGAGCAAGTGAATGGAAGTGCAGTCTCTCTCTCTGCCTGTTTCTTTCTACCATATAAATGCAATGAAAATATTTTTTTTAAATGTTTAAAAGTAGGCCACTTGCTACCAGCTGCCACAGGTCTTCAGGGGGCCGTGAGAGACCTCCAGGGAGTTATCCACAAAGCACGCATCTGAACACTCCACTGTTAGCACTGGCACCGTCTGAGCTCAGCAGGCCACAGGAAATGGTTAAAGGATAAAATCCCAGTTTCCACAGCGATATTTAATAACGCAGCAGGTGGTGATATCCTAGAGCCCATACTAGAGCCCTAGAAACACCATCTGCAGTGGAAGGCAACTACTTTCTCCCATTGCAGCTCCGTGGAGACACATCACACGAGAGGGGATGCACCACACACATGTGTCAGCCCCGCCCTGAAACTGCTGGGGGTGGACAGATCCTGTGTGAGTGTGGGGGACATGGTCCGCCTCTGCGTCCAAAGCCTTGATGTACTCAAGGGCACTGAAAAAATGCCTGTGGAACATGGGACTAGAATATAAATTGATTTTGATACAAGGAATTTTGAGATACAACAGATCTTCATAAAGTTCATGGGAAATGTAACTCAAATATGTTTATTTTAATGCAAAATGATTTTTGAAATCCATAGGTACCTGGAGTCTTCAAAAAGTTCATGGAAAACTTGTCTTATGAAAAATCTATACATGGATTTCAAAAAGATTTTTTGCACCAAATTAAGCTTATCTTTTAAATTCTGTTTTCCCTCAACATTTTGAAACACCCCAGTGGCTATGCAGCTGCTGACATGGGGGAATTTCAACTCTGAACTTAGAGCCATTTACAAGCTGGTTCAATTTTCTGCCATGACTGCCACGTGCTGGCACACACAGGCTGTGAAACACAAAGTATTCAGATGGCAAAAGAAAATTCCAGACAGAGCCAGGAGGACCAAGACACTTCCCTGAGCCACAGCTGGCTTAATATGTCACCAATGCTAACAGGAAGCTGCCGTCGCCAGTTAGTTTGGCTAAATTTTGCTGCAGCATTGGGACAACCTGGCAGACATCGGGGCAGCCTTGGAAGCCGACAAACCTCTGTCCCCATTCCCCACTGCCCTCCCCACTCAGATCCAGACCACAGGAGCAGTTTCTGTCTGGGACGTGTCGTTCTTACAGTTGTTCAGGCTTCTGCTCCCCACAGCACCCCACTGCCCACTCATGTGTGGTTGGCCCAACCAAGACACATGACATCATCAGGGCAGTAGGCTCAATGCCAAAGCAGATCCCTAGGCAGGAGGGACAGGACTGCTTCCACTGATCTACACTGTAGCAGAGATGAAGTTCCCGTCACAATGCTGTGTCAGGTTCTTGAATCATCGGTAACTGGCCATGGCCCTGTTTCAGAGGCTGGCCTCTTGCAAGGCTGATGTACAAATCAGATGCCTGTGATTGAAGCAGGAGGCAGGATGACACAAGGTTGATTACTGTTTAATGAAGAAACCACCCACCTCAACGGTTGGCATCTCTTCTCTCAGACCATGGGTGGCAGCGCCTGCTACTTCGGCCCTTGGCCCAGTGAGTGACATCTCCTTGTCTTGTCCAAGGGCAACGTCTGCCTGCCCACATGACCTGGCCTTGAAGCAGGTGTGTCTATTAGCTGCAGTGACAACCTCAGCCTTGCAGGCCCTGGGTCACCCCCACCCCCCTTGCAGGTCCCCTCAGGTTTCCTAGCAATTTGCTGAGCCTAGCTTTTTCCAGCTACTTTTGCAAGGTCAAATTCAATTTTAAAAGCAAACAAGCCAAACCAAGAAAGACCAAGAGTACTCAGGTTTGGCTGGCCTCGAATGCCTCTGGACTGGCCCACTTAATGAGAGAAAATAAACCAGCCCTGGCTGTGACTTGTTCTCCTCCTACCGCTTCCATTAACCTCAACTGGATGGCTTGGGTACGTGTGTCCTTCACAAAGAAACGTTCCAAATCCCAGAAGGCTGAGTGCTGTTTTCTACAATCACCACATGGCAGTATGGCGAGAAGTCTCCCCAGAACCTGCTCTCCTCTGCTTTACCAAAAGAAGTGGCTGTGGGCTCTGAATCACTCTGACATCCACTCCAGGGAGCAGCCACATTGCCCAGGCCCGCTATGGACACTTGCTGCAGAGCCCATCATTGCAGTGTCTCTGATGAAAACAGGCACACTTGGAGCCGATGGAAATGTTGCATGTGCCTCCATCTGTTTTCTTAGGTGGGATGTTGGACACAATGGTTGGAGGCCGAGCAGCCGCTTTGCAATCATGAGGAGTAAATCCCTATGCTAAGGAAGACGGAATGAGCGAGTAGCTCAAAGGGGTGCCTTGATTACTTATAACAGCCCTTGATTCCCTTTCTTAAAATCTTTTCTTCATCAAATAAAACTATTCAGGGGCAGTGTGGTGGCACATCAGGTTAAACCACTGCCGGCCATGCCAGCACTCCATATGGGCACCAATCTGCATTCCAGATGCTCCACTTTCAATGCAGCTCCATGCTAATGCATGGGAAAAGCAGTGAGAGAGTCATCTGACCCAACCCTGGACACTGTGGGCATGTGGGGAAGTTCAGCTGCAAAGCACATGCTGTCTTTCTCTCAAAAAAAAAAAAATACAAAAAAAACCCCTAAAAATTTTAAAAATACCCAGAATTGAATCTTAAATAAATTGCAATTAAATTGAATATATTCAAATAAAATGATTAAACATTAAATTAAAAATACAGAGAGTTGGAATGGTGATTTGACTCCCACCATCAAACCTTAAACCCCAAGTGCAACTGGACCTGTGTGTTCACCTTCCCTCTCTCGGGATGGCCAGGCCATCCACTTGGCATCTCGTCTCTCATTCCTACCCCTGCCTTTCATGGATAACTCCTTCCATTCCTGTATCTTCAACATCTCTCTCTCTCTCTCTCTCTCTCTCTCTCTCTCTCTCTCTCTCTCTCTCTCTCTCTTTCTCTCTCTCTCTCTCACTGTCTCTCTCTGTCTCACACACACACACTACTAGCCCTTCAAACCAGCAGGTTTTACATTCATGGATTGGGAATATTTGGGAGAAACAATTCCCTCTTGTTCTAAACAAGTACATATTTTTTTTCCTTGTCATTCCTAAGGACTGTGCAGTATACATGATCTAGAGGTGACTTAAGTTGCACATGAGGATGTGTAGAGCTTATTTGCAAACACCAAGCCCTTTCATATCAGGCACTTGGGTGTCTGCAGGGATCCTGGAGCCAGTGCTTCAGAGACAACATATAAGTTCTGTGCCAGTTCTCTCCCTTCCACATTTAAGCATCCTAAAAGGCTCTTATGACTGGGAAAATGTGTGATACATTTGGCATGAGGCTGGAGCGCTGTGCTGTTGCCGGTGCAGCGTGTACATCTGACGAAGCCCTGGGCCCACTGGGAGCTGTAGGCCCATTAGTGCATTGCCTTTGCTCTGAAGCCTGTTGGCTGTCTGCAATGCTTTCTCTGCTGCCAAGCCCTCCCTTTACCTCCCACCCCCTCAGTACCACCACCCGCTACCTTGGTGGATGAGCACTGTTCCCTGGGTGCATTCAGGGGTAGGGCTTGCCCACTGCTCATCAGCAGCTGCATGGGGCCTTGATGGAATTTAATGCCAGATGGGGCTGTGTGCAGCACCAATTCTTCCACACCGGCGAGTCTGGGGTGTGAGTCGTCAAGTGATGTGGGCTCTGTTTACCATCACTGCTTCAACTGAGAGGAGCTATGCAGTTCATCCACTTCAGGTCAAGTCTTTCAATTGTGTGCACTATGTCAGAAGGATTTGGAAGGCTCCTGGAAGTTGTGTAAAGCTTCTCCCATTTTTATCAATGCAAATAAATGTTCATGAGAATTTTTATTTTTGTGTTTTTAAAATGGTTGGTTTTATCTACTTGAAAGGCAGACTGATAGAGAGAAGAAGGCGAGACAGTGCTGGAAGGAGATCTCCATGTACTGATCTACTCCCTAAATGGCCACACCAGTCAGAGCTGGGCCAGGCTGCAGCAGGAAGCCAGGAACTCCATCCTGGTCTCCCACATGCTCGGCATGGGCCCCGGCACTTGGGGGTCACCTTGTGTTGCTTTTCCAGGCCCATTAGCAGGGAGCAGGATTGGAAGCAGAGCAGCTGGGGGTGATAAAGCTTGCCAGCATTACAGGCAGGCAAGTTTAACCTAGTGTGCCACTTGCTGGCCCCATTGTTTAAATCCATTTGTTGGAGTTTGCAGATTCATTCTTCCCTTTGCACACCTGCAAGGGTAATCTACTTGATTCCCCTTGTTTGGAAAGTGAGCCTCTTCAGGGCTTCAGCTAGCTATGAGCGTTGTGAGACATGGCCGCTGAGTCCTTGATCTTCAGGGTCATGTGGGCAGATGGGCTGGAAGCTGACTGGACTGTGGGATTTCTGAAGAATCTAGCAGGCTCTCCATTTTCCAAGGGTCATCTTTCTGTCTCATCCACAACCCAGAAAGTCCTGTCATGGTTGAGCCTCACCATGACTCAGCAGTGTCTGCTGGTCTAGGTCAAGGGCTAAGGTCATGACAGAATCAGGTGCCCACCTGCCATGGTAACTTCTTACACACTGGTTCCTGTGGTTGACTTTCCGTTCTATGGAAACACAGAGGTTCCCATCTTCTCATCCACACCATGACAAATCTGCTCAGCACCACTCCCTCCTCTCATTCCATCGTCCTAGAAAATCCTGGCCATGCTGGTCTGTGGATGCCTTTTCCCGTGCAGAGGTCTAAAAAAGCAATGCACTGTGAAAGGCACCAGGAGAGGCGCCCATGGAGACCCCTGCTGTCTGTCATAGAAAAAGTGACACCAAGATGCTCAGCCACATCTCGCGTGAGCAGGTGCACGTGCACGCGTCTGTGTGTGCACTTTGTCCATTTCTATTTGCCTTTCCCCTGATGTGAACACAGGATTCATTGATAATGGGTAATTTTGACTTTGAGGGGGTGTCACGTGTGCCTAACCTATATATAATATGTCCACATTCAAAGGTGTTGGATTGTAGGTACTAGCTGGACCTACCGCTGGGCAGTTGTGTTTGGGGAGAAAAGCTCCTTGTGGATCTTTTGTGTCTTTTCCTTCGTGCCTCCCCCAGTCCTCCCAGAGACTGCCGCTGTCCTCCACCTGCCACCATCTAGCTCTCAGGGAGGGCTCACTTCTGCTTAAACCCTGAAGTTCACTTTGGCTCTGCCTCCATCTGTATGATTGCCTTGCCCTCTGCTTGAATGGCAAGAAGTTCCTGTTGGTTCTGGTACTCCCAAGTGCTTGGGTTACCAGGTGAGGCTTCCTTGGAGGTAGAAGGGAAAAACAAAACAAAATCAAATTCCTTGTGTTACATGGATAGATGTGACCCTTAATCCCAGAATAGGATGGAATTTCTTGAACTTTAGTTGGGACCTATGAAGGGAAAGCCCCTAAAGTTATCCGAGTAATTAGGGATGTGCAATAACTTTTGTGCCCTGCAAAAATAAAAGAAAACAACACTTCGCAGGATTGGTTTCTTACCAAGAATTACTAAAACTCTAGTGAGGTTTGTGCACCTCTGATGGGCTGGGGGGCTTTGCTATGTAAGGAGCTGATGTTAGCCATGGAGGATTTTTCCAAACAAGAATCAGGGAACAGGGAAATTTTTCCTCATGGTGGACCTCACAGCCAAGCACAGCATTCAATATGGAGGGACTCTGGAATCCAAAGAGCGAGGGAGTCCCCAAAGTTGGGGAGGGAGGCAAAGTGATGGTGACCCCTCAACACACACACACAATGCCAGGCACAGGCACACTCTTCATAGATGAAGCAGCCAGAGTGTGGGTCTGTGTGTGTGAGTCTGTGGGTGGAAGAAGCATGAGAGTGGCTCAGAGTACAGAACATTCCAGAAGAGGAGTGAGAGAGAGGGCTTCTGGCAGAGCCATAGGTCCCTACCTACCCCTGCTCCTTTAGATGAGAAATGCGTTTTTTGTTTGTTTGTTTGGTTGGAATTTTTTGCAGAAACTAGTGAGAGAAACAGAGGAGAAGGGAGACAACAGTAGAAGCAGGTTCCTGACCTGGATCCAGTCCTGGACCGACATGGGGTGAGGCCGCCTAGAGGGAGGCATTGCATGCAGTGCAGGGATCCAGCCTTGGCCCAACCCTGGAGCCTGCAAGGGAGCCTGAAACGTGCTTCCTCCTGCTTGCTGCACTGACGAAATTTTCTTCCTCTGCCTCATAATCCATCCCCTAGTAAGCTCTGGAGGCAGGTAACAGGGCTCGCCTTGGTGAGAAATGGCTGGCTTCCTGTTCCCCCAGTACGATTTCCTGTACATACAGCGAGGGGCCAGGACCACTCCCCTGCAGAGCTAGGGAGCAGCTCCGAGAAGGGCAATGACAAGGCTGATTCATGTTTGTGATTAACTTCTCACCTATGCTGTAACCCCAGACACAGAAGCAGCTGGGAACGCGGCTCTCTGAGGAGGGAGCGCAGGCGGGCCCATCAAATGTGCCTGTGCCCATGTCCACGCGGGGCTCCCACTGCCCTGCCACTGCCTCCCTTGGGCACTGCTTTCTGCCTCCATCATCAGGTCTCTCTGTGACCGCCCCATCCTTCCCCTACACACACACTCCAGCGGCAGGGGGCATTTGGTTGGCACCTCCCTCCGGGGACTGACCTCTCCTCCTCTGTAGTGTTGGGTGATGGGTTACCACGGTGCAGGGTTAGGGCTTAGCGAAGTCTAGTGATAAGACGAGATGCCAGATGAGGCCATCAGGAGTGGCTGCCCAGTCAGCAGCCCACATGCAACCTCCTCTTGCTTTTCTCCACAGTAATCCCAGTCTCTTGTTATGATAAACTACTTGCTCCTAGCTTGGCAGTACATTCAGAACCTGGACAGCTGCCAAGGGAAACATGGGAGCCATGGCAGAACCGTTGAAATAAGTGAATGACCTATGATAAATACAGCAGAAACACTGCTCCTTAATGAGCTCCTGCATCCACAAAATCACATGTCATTGAAGAGGAGGGCAGGCCTGCACCTCAACGTGTGTGAGTTTAAGTAATAAGGCTGATTAAAGCAAAACACCAGTAATCCTCATGCTTCTTAGCCCCTAAACACTGGCCCTTCCAAGCCAGGGATCAAAACCTTGGACAGCTGTAATGGTCTCAAGTCATTCTATTATTCATTCCAGAGGGCTCCAGGCCTGCCCAGGAGACCACTTAGACATGTCATTGGAAAATTATGATGCTTTTTCAATTCTGATTTCCAAGCAGCGTTACCCCAACTTGATTCTCCAAGGCTGCCTCTGGATGATTTTTTGACAGTTTTAAAAATTAAATCCACTTTCAACAACAAGACTTGACTCCTCGGGTGGCTTCTCACTGTAACATTGCCACATCAGTGGCAGGCTGAGATGCTTCTGTTGCCAGTTCCCCAGGGATGCCTCTGAGCTTCTCACCCACGTACTGGCTAGGGCCTACCTGGTTCGTGGCAAGTGAATAAGAATGGGACCTATCAGGGCCACCTGTCCACCTGAGATGATTAAAGCCTTGTAGATTCTAAACACCAGCTGCCTAGGTTCAAATCTTGGCCATACTGATTATTAACAGTGTGACTTTGGGCAACTCACTTAGCAGTGTTGGGCCTGAGCTTCTTGCTCTGTAGCAAGGGTTTACTGCTGAACCCTTGCAGGGAGCAACACTGTAAGGATCAGTGGCTGAATGGATCCCAGTTCTGAGTACAGGAACCGGGGCTGCAAAGGTGAGAGACCACATCAAATATCACTCTCAGGAAGCTCCTTGTTTGTGGCAAAGGATAAGCAGTCTGAGAACTCAAGGTGCTAAGAGTGGTGGCTAGAAGAGCACAGAGGACGGTGTGGTCTAGAGACAGAGCGAGGGAATGGGAAGGAGTTAGGCACAAGTACCACCATGCAGAAGGCAGGGGGAGATGAGGAAGGGCCTGAAGTTTGATTTGGACCTGGGCTCTCCCTGAGAACACACAGTGGTACTTTCCTTTCAGCCACTCTGAAAGCTCTGCAGGAGTCACTGGTACTTGATGATGCAGTTGACCTGAGTGGAACAGTGCCTTGGTCTCTTCGAGGGAGATGGGACTTGCTGCAGATAGTGAAGGTGGAGGCCCCCCAGGCAGCAGACATGCCACAAGCCTCACTGCCCTTGTCAGATGGCATCATCTGGAGTGAGTGCTGTTACTGCTCTTGGATCTTAACTTCAAAACAGGCAGAGAAAAGCTTGGGTCTGGATTAGGAACACTGAGCCTGGCTGGAAGGGATTGTGCGCTCACAATGCCGAATGACACTGTGATCCTTGGCTGTCCAAACAGCTTCACGTGAACTGGCTTTTATAGAGAAACCCCTGCTTGTCAAAGAGGAGGCAGTGGGCACATCATTCTTTTCCCCAATAAGAGCCTAGCGAGGCTGGCCCTGGACAGAGCCTGCACACCCCGTCAGAGGACAGAGATACCGATTAGCATTGCTTCAAGAAGTTCCAGGAAGTGGCACCTGCCCAGAAGACTCTCTGTAGGCCATGAGTCATTCCATGCATGTCTTGGGGCAGCCACTGGACAGAGCATTATTATTTGATGAAGATTCTAAACATCCAGGCTTGGCGTGGCAGCGTAGCAGCTAAAGTCCTTGCCTTGAATGGGCCGGGATCACATATGGGTGCTGGTTTGTATCCCAGTGGCCCTGCTTCCCATGCAGCTCCCTGCTTGTGGCCAGGGAAGGCAGTCAAGGACAACCCAAAGCCTTGGGACCCTGTACCCACATGGAAGACCCAGAGGAGGCTCCTGGCTCCTGGCTTCAGATCAGCCAAGCTTCAACCACTGCGGCCACTTGGGGAGTGAATGAGCAAATGGAAAATCTTCCTCTTTGTCTTTCCTTATTCTATATATCTGACTTTCCAATAAAAAATAAATAGTTCTTTAAAAAAAGTTTCTAAACATCCATGTCCAGCTAAGGAGTACTGGGACAAATGAATTATGGAGTGGGATGCAGTGCCAATCTGTTGGTATGTGCCAGTTTCACATGTCAACTTAATGAGTTAAGAGATGCCCAAATAACTGCTCCAACACTGCCCCAAGAAGGCTTCCAGAAGTGGTTGGCATTAAAACTGTGACTTGAATAAAAACTCATCAACAGCCTGTGCCCCTCGAGGGTTCCAGGTACCATGTACCCTGCCCGACACCAGCTCCTCTCCACATGTCATCCCTGCTACTCCTGCTGTTGTCAGCCTGCTCAGAGATGCACAGGTTGGGCCTGACATTTTCCGGAAGACAGAAACAGAGAAAACACAGGGTTTCTCATGTTTTTGCCACTTAGATTCAGTACAACTAAGAGACGTGCTCCATCATGCACTGTGTGTCATTCAGGCCTCCTATGTGGCTGGTAAGAGTGGAAACTGGTGTGATCCCAGGAAGGTATGTGGCCATATCCATCATGGTCTCCCATTTGAGCAGACAAACCCCTGATGAAGTAACCCCATTTTCAAGAATTTACGCTTACAGATGTTCTTAGTTATGGAAAATGAAAAATGTACATTGTTACCTCTTAATTGCAAAATGATTTGCAAAAGATTGTAAACAATGTCCATGTCCATTCATTGGGCATTTGACAATTAGGAGAAGTAGAACACAGTGCAGAACTGTAGGAGGGTGTCTGCATGCGTGTGATGGTCAGCGTCTGATGTCAACTTGGCCAGCCTAGTGGAAGCCCCGATGACTGGGCAGACATTGTTTCTGGGTGTGATGGGAGGCATTAGCATTTGAAATCGTAGTCTGAGAAAGGTCGGTGCTTGCCACAACAGAGGAGTGTCACCCACATTGCTGCGGGCAGGGGCACAAAGAAAGGCAGAAAGAGCAGTTTTCTCCCCCTACCTGAGTGGGGACACCCTCTTCTCCACCCAAAGATGCCAGAGTTCCCATTCTGAGCCCCATCTTGAGATGTCAGAGTTGTACCTGGACAGGTACCATGCTGTCAGCCTGCCTGGGTCTCTGGCATGACCAACTGTGAATTCTCCATCTGTGACTGTGGGAGCCAGCTCCGCAAAGTAGATCTCTTTACGTATATACCTTGCTGTAACACAGTGCACATGGGTATGTACATTTCATGTTAAGTCAGAAAGGAGGCTGCTGGAAAGTGTGTATAAGGTGCTGCCACTTACACATGCATATTCAAACAATATGGAAGGATCTACAAGGGAAAAAATGACATGGTGACTGGAGGACCAGGACAGAAGGGAATCTCACCATTTACTTTTGTAATACTATTCAAATTTTTAACCACGTGAATGTGTTATCCAGACAAAACATTGCTGTGAAATTGTCACCTGAAAAATAGATGAACGCTGGGACTGATACCTCGGGGCAGCAGGTTGAGTCTCCAAATACAGACACTGGTACATCCTGACTGCCCATCCCACTTCTGATCCAGCTCCTCTGTTAATGTGCCTGGAAAAGCAGTGGAGGATGGCCCAAGTCCTTGGGTCCTTGCCACCCATGTAGGAGATCTGAAAGAACCTCCTGGCTCCTGGTTTCAAATCAGCTCCAGCCATTGCAACCATTTGAGGAATGAACCAGCAAATTGAAGTGTACTCTTTCTCTCTTTCCATCTCCTTCTCACTGTAATTCTGCCTTCAAGTAAAAATAAATAAAAAATAATAATAAACAAACCTGGGACAGGCATTTGGTACAGTCTATCACTCGGTAGACCCAAATCCCATCTTGGAGTGCTTTGTTCAATTCCTAGCCACCTGCTTCCAATCCTGCTGCAGACAGCAGATGAAGGCTCATAAAGCAAGGTTCCTAGATGGAATTCCAGGGTCTTAGATTCAACCTGGTTCAACACTAGCCATTCCAAGCATTTGGCGAGTGAAGCAGTGAATAAAAGATCTTCCCACCCTGGTGTATCTCTGACATTCAAATTTTAATTAATTGGGGCCCGGCGGCGTGGCCTAGCGGCTGAAGTCCTTGCCTTAAAAGCCCCGGGATCCCATATGGGCGCCGGTTCTAATCCCAGCAGCTCCACTTCCCATCCAGCTCCCTGCTTGTGGCCTGGGAAAGCAGTTGAGGACGGCCCAATGCATTGGGACACTGCACCCGCATGGGAGACCCGGAAGAGGTTCCAGGTTCCCAGCTTCGGATCGGCGTGCATCGGCCCGTTGCAGCTCACTTGGGGAGTGAATCATCGGATGGAAGATCTTCCTCTCTGTCTCTCCTCCTCTGTGTATATCTGGCTGTAATAAAATGAATAAATCTTTAAAAAAAATTTAATTAATTAATTAACATTATCCACTGATACATTTTTAAAAATGTAATACAGAGAGTAGCATGTTTTTTTTACCTGAAAAACAGAAGGGGATTTTTTTTCTTTTCCAGGCTTCATCTTTTTATTTATTTATTTTTCATTTTTTAATTTTTGATGATGATTACATGGTTGACCAAGGTGGGCAGGATTGTGGGTTAGGGAAAAATGGGTGAAATCATTGTTTCCATATTCTATTTTTCTTATTGTCTCTGGGGAAGCAGGAGAGATAAAGGGGGAACCCACAACCAGCCTTCCACATATCCCAGTCCCCCAGGGATGGGGAACTGCCACCGAATATCAACCCAGAGTTCTGCTACAGTGAATGTTCTGAGGGTTCTGACCAAGTGGTTTGGACTGTTCTGAAATGCTATTGGTTTCACTGATCCAAAGGTGAGCCACTGTGTGATTCCACTTACAAGCTCTGTCTAAAGCAGTCAGATCATAGAGAGAATGGGCTCTCCAAGGACTTGGGGAAGGGGTCCTGAGGACTGAATGATTGACTGGAGAGAAGAGAGACATGGAGAAAAAGACACAGAAAGGGTTGTAAGCATTACTCCTCCAGTGCTTGCAACTGCCAAGTTGGGTCAAGTTAAAGTGAGGCGCTGAGAACTCAAGTTGGTCATTCCATGTGGGAGTCATGGGCCCAACTGTTGGAGACATCACTGTTGCCTAGGAAGGGTGTGCCCTAGGGGGAAGCTAGAATTGGGAGCAGAGGTGGGACTTCAACCGAGGCCTTCTGATACCAGATGCACACATCCCAAGTGAAAGCTTAGCCACAAATAGCCACCCTGGCAGTTGTTGCTTAATGGGCAGAGTTTCAGTTTTGCAAAATCAAAAGAATTTTGGAGACTCATTGCCCAGTGTGAAGGAAACAATGTGAATTACATGATAATGTTTGTGTTATGTGTATCCTAGCATAATTTTTAAAAACAAAAATGTGAAATATCTGTAAAATTTATTTTTCAAAAGCACATTTGATTTAACTGATGCTGTTATGTCACTGATGATGACTGTGGGTACAGCTGCTGAGTGTGGGGCAGTGAAGAGTTTCGGGGCTCAGCTTTCCTGCTACTGGCTCCCTCACTCCCTCTGCCACAGCACAGCCTGTTTATCTGATGGCTCTACACTTCAGTTTGCAATCTGAAAGCAGGTGCATGGTTTCCCAACCCTGATACGCTAATTGGATTATTGCATATTGACACTTCCCTTCTTGGGTTCCCAGCCAGGTCTGTAACATCAATGCTGGGAAACCATCCAGGAATCCTCCCTGCTCCTGTGGGCCAAAGGCAACTAGATTGGTGTTTAGAGAATGCTCTGAGACCCCTGGATTCCCACGGGAGGAAGACAAGAGGGCTGCTTCACCTGTTGGGCTGACCTGGGGAAGGCAGATAGCAGAGATCCCAGAAACATGCAGGCCCGATGGTGCCGCTGCTGCAGTGTCAGCATTCTTGGTCCCATCACCCTCAGGTCTGCATGAGAGGTGAAACCGAGGTGGATAACTCACAGGTGCACAGGCCTGGCCTCTGCACTTTCTCTGTGCCTTGCCAAACACAGCATCCCATTCCAGACTAGCAAACACAAGCCTTCCTAGGATCCAAGACCTTCAGACTAAGCTGCACTCTGAAATTCATCTCACTTCAAAGGGCTTCATGCAGGCAGCTAGCTCAGTCCTTACCCAGCACACTGGGCAGCCATCAGCGGGTCTCTGTGTACTTGATGAGCAGCCTTCCCTCCTCAGGGCCTGGGCTGACAAGATCCTCTGTCACCTCCTTTGTCTTCCATTGACCTGTGTAGAGCTTTCCATACCTATCCATGTTCTCTTTCCTCACATACCAGGTCTGTTGGGCTGATATGATGTTGGGCTTCCTCTGCCTGTTGGGACCAACTCTATGTGTCCATTCTGCAAACTTCCCACCACTCTCGGATGTCACTGCCGCCCAGCGACGTGGCAAACTCTTGAAGGTCCAGGAAAAGCCGGCAACCAGACCTCTCACTGCCAAAAGTGGCTGTGTTTAAAACCTTCTCTCTGCTCTGCCTGTACCCATTGGTCTAAGCTTTCCTGACCGCTTCTTCCGCCACTCTTCATCATGCTTTCCACCACCCTTCTTCCCACATTTCTTCCCTTACTCTCTCTTCATTCCCCAGTCTCCTCATTGCCCCCCAGTCTTTCTTTGTCATCGTCGTCTGTTCCATGCGTCCGTCCTCTGTCCGTCTTTGTCCGTCTCTCCTCCCACTAGCTTTTACCCACTACTTTTATATAGTTCTCCACCAATCACTTCTACCCGTGGATCAACTTGGCACTATGTGATAGGCCAGTAATCACCGCGGGGGAACTAGCCTATCCTGTTTACCTGCTGGCGAGACCAGCTCTGCCTCCTGGCCCTGGGCCAGCTGCCATCTTGCAACAGCCCCTCCCAGTCCCAGGAGCAGCTTTAGCACCCTGCTCCCCACGCTCGGGGCAGTCACTCTCACAACCTGCCCCAACCCTCAGGCCTTGAATCCTCCCTTGGGTCTTTCCTACAAAGCCAGGCAGAAACCCATTGCTTCTTGCTCAGAATTCCTCTGCCATCAATGGTCAGCATTGTATGAGTTTTTTTAAATGTTCACAACATTTATTTATATATTCACTTTTTTGAACAGAGAGAAGATTGGGAGAGAGAGATCTTGCACCTGCTGGCTCAGTCTGGAACACCATCTGGTTTCCCCACGTGGTTGATAGGAACCCAAGCACTCAAGGCATCTTCTGCTGCTGCTGCACTTCCAGGTAGTTGGCCAGGAGCTGGATCACAAACAAGAGGTGATTTAACCCATGACTCTACAATGCCAGTCCCAACAGCCTGCATTGTTCTGAACTACTAAATCCTGTGCTTTAGGGCTTAGTTTCTCCCATTTTAGTCTGACTTTCTGAATCAATATGGAACCCCTCTGGTGCAGCAACTGTACTGCAAACATTTTAACTCTGTCCACAGAGCATATAATAATAGCAATGGGGGCCATGGATTACACACTAGTGCATGCCAGGTGCAATCCTTCATCCGTTTGGTCTCTTTAACACTCATGGTACTTCCATCACCTTTATTTTTCAGATGAAAAAACCCAAACTCAGAAAGATTCATGTGGGCATATAGCTGTCTAGGGCTGAGCTGACATCACATGGGTAGGTGCCAGGGCTTGACAGATGCAGGAAACCAGGATTCAGTGGATTTTCCTGGAGTCAGTGCTTTAGGAAGCATATAGACTACCTGCTACCACAGTGCCTCCCCTGGGTCAGGCCCTGGGGGGCTTCCACTCTCTCTTCAATCCCCAAACCAATGAAAAAAATCAGCCATCACAGCCCAGACAACTGAGGGAGAGCTGAGGCATCACCCAGGAGCAGGGCTGGCCTGTAGCAGTGGAAGGGACTTCTTCTGGGATACCCAGAGAGGAGGGGAAGCAGGGACCCTCCTGCTACAGAGCTGAACCTGCAAACAGAACGAGCACAAACACATCCACAGCCACTTCCTTTTGTTTTCAAGTTTTCTTTCTTCTTCATTTATTTGAATGGCAGAGTGACAGAGAGTGAGAGCAGTGAGAGAATGATCTAGATCTTCCTTCTTACCAGTTTGTTCCCCCACATGCCCATGACAGCCACAGCTGGGCCAGCCCAAACAGTGGGAGCCCAAGTACTTGAATCACACCACCCGCTGCCTGGCAGGAAGCTGGAACAGAGAGAGACTGGATCCTAGCTGCTTGGCTGTGGGCTGCAGACCCCCAAGCTTAACCATCTTATCCTGTAAAAGGAGCTCAAAACAAAACCATGTTTGCTGGTGCTCATTGTGGTTGCCTAATGATGTGGCTAGCTTCTTCAGGTTTCTTCTTGCCAAGTCCACAGCGAGAAAATCTCCCTGCCTGAGACTAAAGGGAAGAATTTTCTCTCTCACGCTTCCTGCACGTTTGTCACTTATCTGACCAAGGAGCTGTTCGCCACAAAATGAGCTAAATCAAGGAGGTGCACAATGAACATAAATGAATAAACAAAGCCTTCAGCCTCTACACAAAGCATAAAGTGTCCCTAAGAAAGTGAGGAGTGGGACTATAACCCGGTGATAAACATGTGAAAATCGTGAAGTAAACCAAGACTTTGGAGCCCTGCTTATCACCAAATCTTCATTCCAATTGCATCAACTCTTTCAGTCTAAAATTGAATGTGATCTAACAGGCGTCTGAGGCAGGCAGATGTGGTGTCAGGTGATGATCGCAATGGAGGCAGGAAGGGGAGGCATGGAGGCATTGGGATTACCTGGATGCAGAGATGGGAGATGCAAGAAGGCAAAGGGCCTCCCAGGAGACTACTGCTGGGATCCAAGAAGCATATGTGTGTGAGGGGGACAGTCCAGTTGGAAGGAGAAGTGACAAACTCCACGTTAGCACTTGTTCTCTATAGTGAGCCACACTAATGGCCTCTGGTTTGCTCCTGAGCCACATCACCCTCAACCCCGAGTTCTTTCTGGAACATTCTTCTGCCAGATCATCTCATGCCTGATCAGCAACAGCACTGCCTCTTTGGCCGTCACGCTGAAGTGCCCACCCAGCCTCTAGCTTTTTGTGATTAGTAATCACGCTGTCCCTTCACTCCACCTGAACTTGTCTTTCTTACTTATTTATCAGTTTGTGGTCCTTGCCTCTCCTAAGAAAGAGCAAACTGCCAGAGAGCAGAAACACCCCCTATCCACTCACACACTGAATCCTAGGAGCTGGAGGGATGTCAAGTGCATGGGAAGGGCTTGGGTGGGAGCCTCAGGGGATCTTGGCTGATAGTGGGAAAGGAGCAGTTCAGACCCTGAGATTGAAGTGTGGTCTCCGAACTCAGGTTGGGTTCCAAACTTCCCACCTTCAACGAACCTGGGAAGCCAACCCCAAGCCAGTGTGCGACATGAAATCACTGAGGAGTACCACTCACAGTTTCTGTGACTTCCAGCAAAACATAAAATTAGGCAAGCACGAAGAACATATAAAATGAAAAAGTCATGGGGGTGTGCTCAGCTGCCTTTGCTGGCCTCAACCTTTACGGGCAGAACCACCCAGCCAAAACGCTTCCTGGATGCTGATACAGAAGGGTCTCCAGGGTATAGCATGAGTTCAATGGAAGACACAGAGCAGTATGAATAGTAATCTGCACTTTGTGTGAAAAAGATGGGAAAGGAAGCACATCCTTACATTGACATGAACCCTGGAGGAAACGGAAGAGGCTGATGATAAAGGTAGGTGAAGTGGGACCAGGCACCAGAGCAGGAGCACAACTCCACAGGCATTGCTTTCCCCATGGTTATGACTCTAGACTATCATTGTCATTGCGATATTGTTATCTGGGAGGTAGGGAGACCGAAAAAAAAAAAAAAGACAGATGTGGAAGATGGTCCGTCATGGGCAGCAACAGGCTGGGAAGCAGCAGGCAGGCCTGAGCTGACTGGTCTGGAACATTCTCTGCAGGAGGACCCTGCTTGCAAACAACAGTGGGTCAAAGGCAGGAGCCCCAGGCACAGGTGGTGTTTCCAAGGCATCCAACATGAGGATCGCCTGGCTGTCGCAGGGGCTAGTTAGCACTGGGACCTGGGATGTGACTAGATGATTGCCACATTGATAGAGAAATGTGATACCCTAAGAAAAATAAAAGCTGCTGTGAAGAGCCTGGCAAAGTTCCTCTCCCTTCTGTGAAGGGCAGGCCTCTGCCCTCTCTCCATCCCCCTAGTTGTGTGTCACCTCCTTCTTCACCCCACTTCATACTGTGCAGGTCACAGTATTCAGACAGACAGAGCCTTCAGCTGGGGGTTCTTCAGCTCCCATAGACCCTCAGCAGCTGCAGGCTACACCAGGCTGATGTCGAGAGCCTGGAACTCAACCTAGCTCTCCCACAGGGCAGCAGGGACCCAAGCACCTGGCCTCTCACTGCTGCCTCTCCTGGCCTGCATCAACAACAGAATCAGCAGAGAACTGGAACTGAGAACACAGCTGGCACTGGAACCCAGGCACTCCAAAATGGGATAAGGGCATCCCAACAAGGACCTTAGCTGGCAAGCCAAACACCCTCCATTTCATTGGATTCTTAAACCATATGACTGTACTAACTATTTTTGAAAGATTAAATGACAGTATTTCATGATTCTCTAGTATATATTAATCGAAGACTTGCTGTTAAATAATCATCTCTCATAAGGTAAGAAGATTCCAGTGTGGAGAGTCGTGTACATCTTGGAGCAAAGAATGCGAATGGGGCCCGGTGACGTGGCCTAGCGGCTAAAGTCCTTGCCTTGAATGCCCCGGGATCCCATATGGGCGCCGGTTCTAATCTCGGCAGCTCCATTTCCCATCCAGCTCCCTGCCTGTGGCCTGGGAAAGCAGTCCAGGATGGCCCAATGCATTGGGACACTGCACCCGCGTGGGAAACCTGGAAGAGGTTCCAGGTTCCCTGCTTCGGATCGGCGCGCACCGGCCCATTGCGGCTCACTTGGGGAGTGAATCATCGGATGGAAGATCTTCCTCTCTGTCTCTCCTCCTCTGTGTATTTCTGACTGTAATAAAATGAATAAATCTTTAAAAAAAAAGAATGTGGATGAGAGTGGGTTGTCATTGTGGCATAGAAACCTTGCCTACAATATTGACATCCTCTATGGGCTCTGGTTAGAGTCCTGGCTGTTCCACTTCTGATCCAGCTCCCTGCAAGTATGCCTTGGATAGGAGCAGAAAATGGCCCGGTGCTTAGGTCCCTGCACCCACATGAGAGTCCCAGAAAAACTCCAGGCCCTTGCCTTATGACTGGCCAACTCTGGCCATTCATTATCCATTAGGGAAATGAACCAACAGATGTAAAATCTCTCTCTACATATATCTCTTTTTTTTTCCTCTCTTTCTCTCTCTTTCTCTCTTTCTGCCTTTCAATTGAAAAACACACCAATCTTTGAAAAGAAAAAGGCATATGAATGAGATTGGCACATTGCCCTTTTGCCTTCATAAACAAACAGAATTGAAATTCAGGTGATATTTTCAGCTGCGGAGGTGTACTCTTGACTTGATTTTCTTTTAGTTAAAAAAAAAATATATATATATATACATACTGCCCTTACACAGAGGTGGATTTGGTCAGCCGACAGACCTTGGCAAGATTTTCTCAAGTCAACAGTGTCTCCTAACTGTCAAAATCACTCCAGTGACACCCTCAGAACATTCTTCCCCACAACGGGGTCTCCAAGGCATCATCAAATGACCACCCCCATCCCTGGGGCTGATGTAGTTGGACAGCAAGCAGCAGTCCCCACCTTCCCAGCCACAGACCAGAGGAGCATAAAGAAAGGAACTGAAACAGTTGGCCCATCCATCTTCTTCCAGACATGAACCCTCCCACTTTATTGAAAGGTTCCTGGATGTGCATCCCTCTCAACTATGTAAGCAATATGGTTTAAAGATTTATTTTTTTATTGCAAAATCAGATATACAGAGAGAAGGAGAGACAGAGGACGATCCTCTATTCAATGATTGACTCCCTAAGTGACTGCAACATCTGGAGCCGAGCTCAATCCGAAGTCAGGAGCTAGGAGCTTCTTCCAGGTCTCCCACATGAATGCAGGGTCCCAAGGCTTTGGGCCATCCTCAACTGCCCTCCCAGGCCACAGTCAGGGAGCTGGATGGGAAGTGAGGCTGCCAGGATTAGAACCGGTGCCCATATGGGATTCTGGTGCCTTCAAGGTGAGAACTTTAGCTGCTGTGCTACCACACTGGGTCATGTAAGCAATATTCAAAAGAAAATTTAACAAATACTGTCCGGTGATGTTAAAGGCTAATTAATTGCTCTTCCTTGCTTAAATACTGGTGTCACTTCAGTCACACAAGCTTGGGTACATCTAAGCCTAAAGCACTTTCTCAGCTTCCTTTATTGTTTCACTAGAAAAACCTGGGAAAACAAGTGTATGTTCATCCTTAGGTGTGTTGTTAAAGACGTTAATGAACTATGTGTATGTAATGGGAGCCCTTCTGGCCACTAAGACGAGGTCACATCCAGCTGCATCTACCAAAACTTTACAACCACTGACCCAGCAGCCCAACACTTCCATTTCTGGTGTGTGTGCTCACCAGGAATACATATCTGCATCTACCACAAAAAAAAAAAAAAAGTATGCACGACAATGTTCACAGCAGTTCCATTCCAAACTGGAAATTACCCAAATGTCCATCAACAGTAGACTAGATAAATAAAATGTGCTTACAGTTATACAACAGAATGCCAGGCAGTGATGAGGGTAGATAAACAGTATACACAAGAGCATGAAGACTCACAGCTGAACTTCCCATGAACGAGGGAACCAGCAAGCACAGGCTGCTGGGTTCCACTGATCTGAAGTTCAAAGCAAGGTACAGCCAATACAAGGCTATGAATGTCAGGGCTGGTGTCTGGGAGGAGACTGGAATTGCTCTGCTGCTTGGCGGATCTCTGTGGAAATCCCTGGCAATATGCATGCGTGATGGTTGCACACGCACACACGTACACACAACGAGGACAGGGCAGATGACACAGGGCAGCTCTGCACGTGTGGCCATGGAAGGTTGCCCAGGCTCCATGGTGGATGGGGAACGTCCACGTGGTGTATCCCAGTCACAGAAAGTTGCAGATACTACGCCGGAAGTGCCAACATGCTTACAGCGGGGTCTACCTCTGGAGAGGAGCTTGCGTTTGCTTGTTTGATTTTCTTCTTTGGGTTGTTCTACATTAGTTTGCATTTTTTATGCAGTGCGTGTGTCACATCATACTTAGAAACTGGTTTTTATTTCTCAGACTTTTCCTTGATTAAAAAGAGAAATAAAAACCTGCTTTTAATTTTTTCTAGAGCCAAAAGAGTAAATACCAACAGCTTTCAGCGAGGGCCATGGGGTGTGCTGGGTGCGTCAGATACCCTTTCTAACTGCTCCAGTTTCCAAGTATTTCCCAGCCCAGGTCTGAAAAGAGAATCTGTTGTCCTGCATGTTAACGGACAACACACCCATGGTCAAATCTGAGGTTGAGGGAAAGGTCAAGGTGAGAGATGAACATGTCAGGGTCAAGTCTGAGTCCGGGAGTGCTGTGAAAAGTGCCTTGGAACCAGAGAGCAGGTGGGTCCCTTTAACCGAAATCCTCTCACTGCCTCTCTTTCTTCAGCTTTTATTCTACCTGCCTTCTACTCTGCCATCTCCCCTCGCCTCCAGCTGGGGAGTGAGGATTCCACCAGCTTATCTCCTGCTCCCATGCTGTCTAAGTTAGTGGATGTTGCTATCCTCTTTCTCCTTTCTTACCCTGAGCCTCCTTCAGATTTTCACTTAGTGGGAGTACTTTGAATGGGGATAATTTGCCCACAATCAAAGCCCAGATGTAGAGCATAAATAACATGGGGTGAGTTGACACACAAACTTAACTAACATTTACACTGAACTGTAATTGTCTTCTGTCATTTCTCCAGAATGGTCACTGGGCTGGGGAATGGGGACAGGGAAGGAGAGGTACAAATCCCACATGTGGCTGGTAAGTTTCACCCTTGGACCTGCTTTCTCTCCACCACTGCCCCCACAGGGCCTGAGGGGAAGCTCCCAAATCATCCAGATGTGAAGACAGCTGACCTCATGCCACCAGCCCAATATCCATTCCAGACTCAGAATTATCATCATTTGGGAAAGGGTCAACCAATTCACAGCCCCAGATGGTAGAAGAGCTGCTTCAGCTTAAGAACTCTTTAAGTCTTTTTGTCCTTGGGGCAGGAAAGGTTTGAGACCAATGAGACTTTCCAGGCCTGGGACACAACCTTGATCCTGTAAATCAAAGCCTCAATTTTTTCTTCACTGTGTTAGCAAAGACCTGTTTCCCAAGCACGCATGAGAAGCATTAGGGAAAGACACCCAACTGGTGAGGGCCTGGCATCACATGCCACCGAAGACCGTGCGTGGGCCTTGGGTTTTGCTGACTGCCCTTTCTTGGGCTTCCCCCACCAACCGTTGCTTCCCCAGCTCAACCCATACTTGTAAATCATTGATCTAATTATCATCACACACGATGGGCTGATTGCCAGCTGCTTTTTATTTGGGGCTCAGATTCTTTCAGGGTGTTTTTCTTTTTTTTCACCCCCTTGGGGGTGGGGAGCGGCAAAGAGGAGTGTGTGTCTGTTTTTGCTATTACACAGAGCCAATCAGATTTCCTTCTATAATTACAATTAAACTTCCAGACATGATCATGTAAGGATTGCCACATTTAGAAGATCTAAGTACACATTGGCTTGTGTCGGTCTCACAAATCCTCCCAAGTTGCAAGGCGAGACACTGACCTTGAGGTTGACCAACCCACCCTGGGCACCCAAGGAACACAGAGGGGCTTGGGAAGTTAGAGACTGACCCCTTGGACTCAAGAGGAGATGGGAGCCAGGAGTGGGAGTTAAGCACCAGACACAAGGGTACTTCAAAAAGTTCGCAATGAGTAGTAGGAAGCAAATTGCACATGGATTGCAGAATATTTTGTACCAAAATAAACTTGCAATTTCATTTTTTGCCATCAAGTGGTGGAAGTACATTTCCTCCAGCCCTTCCCACAGGACAGTGAGTCCCAGAAGGGCGAGGTCTTTGTTCATGTGGCTTGCCACCACCCTAACAATAAGATGCTGAACTCTATGCTTGGTATATGCTTGCAATGGAAGAATCTCAACTGAACTTGAACTGTGGTTATGCAACAAGGTGGAGGAATCCACCATGGGAGGACGGTTTGGGGAGGGGTGGGGGCAATCCACGCAGCTCTCTCACATGGCTGGATGACAAGGGCCCAAGCACTTGGACCATGGTCTTCTTCTTTCTCAGGTGTACAAGCAGGGAGCTAAATCGAAAGTGGAGTAGCTGAGACCTAAATCCGAGCTTGACTATGGGACATCAACATCCACACAATACTAAGCTCCCTGCCCCCAAATGATTTAAATATCTTTGCTTAAGTGGTGCTAAAGCAAATCACTGTGAAAGGAGGGGATTCACTCAGCTGAGGGGAGGGCAGCTTCCAGGCAAGGCAATGGGGGATTCTGACCAGGGTGGGATGGTCAGTATGGAGTGGTTCCTGGGTTAGTTAGTCTAAAGATCTGACTGCTGGCAAGAGGAGTAAGACCTGTGCTGCCTGGACGGAAGACAGGTTGGTGCAGGGAAGGGAGGGTGGGAAGGACAGCCGAGATTAGCTGGCTGGAGCAGGACTGAGCCAGCCAGCCTACTGGCCATGACTCCCCATGATATGGATCTGGTAGGCCTTTGAGTGAGCAACAGTTTGCAGTCTGGAAGACTTAGGGGCAGTGCAAAAGTCAAGCTGGAGGGCCTTGGTCAGATAAGGGACATTGTGCAAGTTGGTCTTACACATCCTGGAGCAGTGGATAACTGGTGGGCTGGCCAGGCTCTCTGCTTTGGCCTGGCCCAGTTTAGCCATTGTGGCCATTTGTGGAAGTGAACCAGAAGATGGAAGATCTGCCTCTTAAACAAATAGATGTTTTATTAACAGTGTTTTTTTTTTTTTTTTTTAATCTGTTCCACTTTTATCTTCCTACATATACTGCTCACTATGTCAAAATTTTAAAATGTTGGGATCCAGGGCCTGGGATTCAAATGTCCTACTAAAAGCACCCTGCTTTCCACCCTGCTGCTTACTGCCCAGGAACTGTTGTCTCCCTCCTTTCCCATGTTCTCCAGGAAATGGAAGTGTGTGTCAGTGTGTGTCAGTGTGTGTCAGTGTGTGGGCTTCTACTTCTCTACTTCCATGAGAGGCTTGGCAAAGTCTTGGGCTCATCAAGGACAGGAGGATTTTGCAGCCAGGCAATCTCTTACCTGGTAAGGAAGACAAACCCGGTGATAGATGTGTGTGTGTTGGGTGGGGGGGAGGGAAGGCAGATAATTGGTCAGGAAGGGACCATTTTGGGTGCACTCAGAAAGTGGTCATGGGGTGGGCCATCTTCTTGCCTGCTCTGAGGCCAAGCTTTTTGTGGATGGCATGGTTCACAAGCCACATCCCAGGGGACCTGGTGCCCTGGGACTGCCCTAGCTCTTCCTTGGGCTTGAGGCAAAGTCCTACAACCTCCAGTGGCTAATAGTCGCACCTTAAGCCAGAAAGCAGCGGCCAGCCTGCTCGCGTTCACCTTGGGCAGGTGCATCCAATCTTTCTGGCAGATTGCACTATATACCATTAAGCCTGGACATTGTCTCTTGGGGCCTCAGACCCCTTCCGCTGCTGACAGTGAGCAGGCAAGAGCTGGAGTGGAAAATCACAGGGGCGACCTAGCCTGGGTCCCCCAGTGGAACTCCTTGGCCACCATCTCCCCAAATCCCTTTGAAGTGCAGGATCTTGGATTCCTGCAAATCCAAGCTTGGATTGGGGAGAACTTTTCCTGTTGTCATGGCCAATGTGAGGCAGGCTTAAGTTCTGGAGGAAGGGGTGGTGAGCAGGACACGCAGTCCGCGCTCTACCTCGGGGCGTGTGGTTCCGTGTTTGCAGCCACAACCCTAGGGTTTGCGAGCGCCTTCTGCCCAGTGGGTAGAACCCGGCCTATTCTAATTGCGTCCCCCACCCCACTATAGTCTGTTAAATTGACTAATAAACTCAACACAGAGTTCTCTGTGTGGCTTCAAAAAACTCGGTAATTTCGTTAGAAAACATTTAAATGCAACCCCAAAGTATTCAGCCCAAATGTTTAGTTAAAGTAACCCCGTGGGTTAATAAACTAAACAAAGGCAACCAATGCAAAACTGGAGCAATGAAAACCAGGCTAAATAAACAAAGGGAAGTTTGTAAGAAGCCTTTTTCAGGGAAGAAGAGAGAAAGAGAGAGAATGGAACCAGGCACAGAGACTTAATGTGAAGCATGTGAGCAGCGCTCAGCTTACAGGTACGTGGCCCATTGCTAGCAGCGTGAGCAGGCTTTGCGCAGCCCGCCTGCCCACCAGGAACCTGGGCCCCCTTGGGCGCACTAGACCCCAATGCCGCCAAGGATGCTTCGAGCCAGCCGGCCGGCATGCAGGGCACTACCTCCTCCGCAGCCTCGGCACCTGTAGAGCGCCCCTCAGCCGTCATCGGGAGTCCTGCGCCCCCAGGCCCTCTCGGGTCATTGGCTGGTGCGCCCCCAGACCGCGGCGGCGCCAGTCAGGAGGGCTCGGGAGCCGGTGGGTCAGCCTGTGTGTCTTTGGCCCTTGGCGCTCTGAGTCCTTGGGTTTCCACTGGCACAAGGCATCTGTCCCATGGCCCAGCCTCTGGCCGCCCGCGTCCCCTAGGCGAGCCTGGTCCTGAGGAGAAAAGCGCGGGCTGACCACGTTTATGTTCCCCTCTCTGCTCCTTCCACCTTGGCCCCATCCTCGGCTGGGAGCTCCCAGGGGGAACAAGCTCCCAGTGAGATGAAGCTCCAGGCCCAGGGACAAAGGCAAGGTGGACCTCACGCGGGGAAGTGCTGCTGGCTGCCACCACCACCCGCATGCGGTAGAGGGCGCAGCCCCAGACACAGAAGCCTGGGCCAACAGGATGGGCTGAGTAGTTGCGGGGATGGCCGCGGGTGGGTTTTAATTTTTAAAGAGCGAAGAACTGACGAGGGTAATCTTTTTCCCCTCTGCCGAGGGTTAGGAATGGTGGTAGGGAGAGGTGGGAAAGAGGAAGAAGGGAGAAGAAAAAAAAAAAGTCAGGTGAAACAACACATTGATCTATCAGCCACTAGACAGGACAACATCCTCGCTGGTTATGGAATTGAGATCAGAAGAAAATGTGAAAAGACACGGTCGAGGTCAGAGGCTCACAGAACCACCACATACAGCAAAGGGAAGGAAAAGCAATGGGAACTCGTGTGAAGAAATGGATTATCTAAACAGAGCTTACCATTGCCTGGGCTCCATTATCCTATAATTTACCTTGCATGGGAGCATAAAAATATATTAAACTTGTGATAGGTTGTACCATTTCTTTACAGCCCAGCCTCGTGTCAATAAAGCCTACTGTATGCTCGAAGACATGTTTAGAATTCTGGAACTAATGTGTTTATTATAAATATCACAGGGAAATTATTGCATCACCAGAAAATAATGCCGGTACAGGACTCTGCAGCCCTTTTGAAGTCCCACTGCAACGAAACATGAGTTTAATTACATAATCACTTTGAAACTATAATTACACAATAAACGAGAATTAAGTGGGAAGTGTTGCGTACATTAAAAATTGCTTGGTAACTCATACACAACAGACTCGAATCAGCATTAGACAATAGTTATACTACAAAGACATATAGGGGGAATCAAGAGCAATCTTGACAATCTCTGAACAGGAGGTCATATGCACAGAGTGGGGGGGGGGGGACTGCAGAGTGGAGCAGGGGACAGGAGGAGACTTGTATCCCAACTCTGAAGACTCCCGGATCCTCACCAAGGACTATCAGTACAAGCACCAAGGACTACATCCCAACTGTCAAGGAGACCGCGGGGAATTGGAGTGCCTTCGGAGGCTAAGAACTCTGAGGTCATCCACTCCCGCTTTGATCTACCACATGGGATGGAAGAAGTCCAAATACTTCTTCGCAGGATCCAAGGGCATCAGAACAACAGCCAGGACCCTGAGCAGTCCGCAGAAACAGAAGAACAGTAAATTTCCTTCGGGACTAGGGAGGGGAGCTCTCTCTGGTCCTCGCTTGGTTCCAACTTGGGGTCCCCACCCTCTCTTGCAATGACCATCAGGATCGCTCCGGACACCCCTCAAAACAAATAACCAACCAACCAAAGAAAAAATCCAGAATAGATAGACAGAGAACAACAAGTAAAGCTTAGAATCAGACAGGAAACGGCCAGCGTGGATTCACTTATACCTTACTAGGTGGGACACAAATGATTAGTTACTCCTCACCAGGGTATTGAAGATTTCTCTGCACACCCCTCCTAAAACTGTTCTGCACCTAAACTGTTGACATATGTCTTATTAGAGTTATAAGCCAATCTAGACTACCCGAAAAAAAAGCCAGGTTCAGCGAAATTGTGCTTCAATGCTATAAAATGCTAAATATTATAATGAAAATAGACACAAGACAGCTGAACAGTAATCTACAGCCATTTTGAGATGTATAGAACCCGTCTGTATATAAACTAAAATTGAAATGTCAACGAAGTAGTCACAGGATGTGGTTAAGAACTTGCATTTTTTAAAACATATTGGTTACTCAATACTATGTCAATTAATTCCATTATGTTATAAATTGTTGCTGACGTTATGTTGTGGCTTTTAATTGATCGGGATGATACTCTGCCGGCTGTACCTTCAGACCAGAGATGGTCTCCCTAAGAAGCCGTTGAACTTATCTGGACAATAAGATGCTGGACTCTATGCTTGGTATATGCTTGCGATGGGGGAATCTCAACTGAACTTGAACTGTGGTTATGCAACAAGGTGGAGGAATCCACCATGGGAGGACGGTTTGGGGAGGGGTGGGGGGAATCCCAGTACCTATAAAACTGCGTCCCATAATGCAATGTATTTTAAAAAAGAAAAAGAAAAGAAAAAAATTGCTTAGGTCTTGTGAAAACAAACTGAACAGGCGAAGGGAAAATAGAGTTGAAATTCGAGGGTCCATGGAAGGTGCTAAGCCGGCTAAGCGCCTTCCCTGCAGCTGCCATGTAGCCAGGAGCCTGGGCAGCGCTTGCCTGGGCCTCAGGGAAGCAGGGCAGCCACCCTAGAGGACCACCCAGGACAGCCCGCGGTGGAATCTGAAGGAAGCATCCAGGGCTCTCCAGGGCAGCTGCTTGCTTTCCGGCACCCACACCTAAGAGCCGAGCTGTGGTTGCTTCTGCATTTACAAAATGCCTTTGCATTGATCCCACCACGCCTCAGAACACCACGGGCACGCCGAGCATGGCCGCAAAAATGGTTTGTGGCCAACACGGTGGGAGTTGCAGGGACACTAACGACCCCAGTGAGTTCAGAACCAATGGTGCATCCAGGGCGTGCCCACTTCTTGGGGCTCATAGGCCAAATGCGCCCAGAGCCCATTTCCTGCAAGCTGCCCCATCATTCATTTCGCTTCTGTCTTTCCCTAGGGCCCAAGGACTGGAATAAAGTTCTTTGCCTGCGCCCAGTGCCCAGAGCCCAGAACCAAGCATCCCCCTCTATGTTGACATCCCAGAACGTCAACATAGGCACAGCGCCAGCCACATACTGGGGGCATCTGCGGGCTTGGGCCACACCCGAGGCCCTGAAGCACCCCGTTGAGCATCACGCGTGGAGGGTGCTGCCTTATCTGGACTGTTTCTTGCCAGTCCAGAGTGCACCAGGAAGCATCGGAGGGGGGGTGAGGGAGGGATTGCAATTTCTGAGTGGGGAGTCATCCTTGGAAGGCTTGCTTTGGAGCACAGCCATCATCACCATCACCATTCCCGTTAAGGACAGCAGGTACTGTCCTGGGCGGAGGAGGGTTGCAACACAGGTGCCTGGCGCAGATAAAGCGCTTAAACACCAAGAGGGGGCACCCCAGCTTTTATGCTTTAGTAGGAAAGTGTGATTGCAGAAACAATGATGGTTTACATTTTTAGCAGTCCAGAAGCTGCTTCCCCAGGAATTCGAATGAAACATCTTGGAGAGAAAGGGGGAAAGACATACATAGGAATCTTTACTGGCCCTTGCTTGGGCCCCTAGGCTGCTCGGCCCTGGCCGAGTAGACGCCACCAGCCCCAGGCCAGCGACCCTCTGGAGCTCCTGGCTAGGAACACAGAGATGCATCCATGAGTGTGAGCAAACCATCAGCAACCCAGAAGAAACGCAAAAGCAAAATGAAACTTACCCTTGTGAGCATTTATTTTTTGCTTTACTAAGCCCCCAAACACAATGCACTCATTGCCCTCTTGCAAACAGCTGCTCTAGGCTGCATCATTGAAGATTCTGATTCTAAACCCTGCGCCAGGTGCTCCTTTCTCACAATTCCGTACCTGGATGAATGCGTGAGGAGCCCACGATTTAATTTTTTTTTTTTTATTCTAGAAGTAACAGTAATGCAAGCAGTATTTATCCACCTCCCAGTTACACAAGCAATTTACCTGCTAGCTCATTTTATGCTACAGGATTGCTGCAGAGTAAACATCACAAAGCTTTATTAGTAACAGCACGCCACAGTGCTTATGGTAAGCCCAGCGCAATGGTGTGGCTCACTCATCAAGTTCCCCACAGCATCCCCACAGTTATTCCCACTTCAAAGATGATAATCTGCAGCAGTAGGCTGGGATTACCCAGTCATAGTGGCCGGAGTTGGGGGGTGGGGGTACCTGAAGCACGCTTGGTGGGATCTCAGACAGCTAGCAGAGGCTGAGGCTTCTCTGACTTGTAGCTGGCACATTGCAGGAGCCGAGACTGGAAGGTAAAATGTCCTGGGCTGTGACTGAGGCCTACTGCCCCCACCCACGGAGCCACCCTTGTGTGTGGCGGGTGGCCAGCAGCCCTTGGAGCCCTCGGAGCCTTCAGAGCCCTCAGAGCCAAGAGCCATAAGCATGGGCCCTGGGCACCACTTCAGAGCCAGAGCCAGGGTTCATGGCAAAGTGGCCTCCTCGGGTACTTCTGGGACCTTTCCTAGGCTGCTGGCACCTCCGTGGCCCAGGCACTTGTCTGAGGGAACCTCTAGGGGCTCTTTCTCTGGGATCCTTGGCACCATCCTGCGCAGTGCGAGGAAGTGCAGGACTTGGGGACCTGGGGTGCCACATGGAGAGGGATCACAAGAGGATTGGGCCTACCTAGTCACTGCAGCTGCCCGACTCAGCCAAAGGTCTGGCCTGTACCTCCCTCCAATACCCAGCACAGGCACCTCTGCTGGACTTGAGGCGTGCAAGACCTCTCCAGCAGGTTGTGCCTAGCTAGTCAACCTTCCCAGCTCTCAGCGCCACAGGAAACAGTCAGGGTGGAGCTGTGCTCCCCATGTAGGGGTGGAGGAAGGTCCAGAATTGGCCAGGAGGCAGTGATGAGGAGGCTCTGTCAAAGAGGGTGACAGCAGGGGCAGGGGAAATGGACTGCACTTTCTGCCCCATCTCTGTAAAGGGCATCAGTAAGACCTGCAGTTGTACACGTGTGAACATCTACGGAGAACAGGAGGAACTCTGCCATTGCAGTCATGTGGGAAGTGAAACATTGGATGAAAGTTTGTCTTTAACTCAAGTAAAATAAATAAATCTTGAGAGAAAGAGAGAAAGAGAGAGAGAGAGAGAGAGAGAGAGAGAGAGAGAGAGAGAGAGAGAGAGAGAGACTGCAAAGGTGTTCCCTGCGGGGCTGACGCCAAAACTGCCTCCTGCAGGACTGGGATACTTTCAGGCCGTGGTTCTAGTCCGAGCTCCTCTGCTTCCCATCCAGCTTCTTGCTGATGTGCCTGGGAAAGTAATGGAGGATGGCTCAAGTATTTGGCCTTTGTATCCATGTGAAAGATCTGGAAGAATCTCCTGACTTTGGACAGACCCTCTACAGCCATTTGGGGGGTGTCTCTGCAACTTTATCTTTGAAATACATCATGACTTCCCATCCCAGAGGAGGCTGGACTGAGCTATGTACCAGGACTCCTGTCCTTTAACACATCAGCTGTCTACAGATGGGTGCCTTGGGCCTCAGTGTCCCTATGTCTGAGTGCTCACAAGGAAATCTGGGGAGATTAAAAAGTGCAGATGCTCCTCCACTTATGCTGGAGTCCTATCCATCCAGATAAACCCTTTAGAAATTGAAAATATCCTGATTGAAAGTGGAAAGTGCCTTCACTGCCCAGAGCCCTTGGAACCTCGCAGGGTGGCCACCCAGGGCACTGTGTTGTGTGTGGGCTGATTCCTTGATGCTAGGGCTTCCTGGGAGGTGTCAGTGCCCTAATGGTGAGAAAACATCCGATGGCATACTGTTACCCGGGTGAAGATCAAAACTCAATGTGAAGTTCTACTGAATGTACAACATTTTTCACATGATTATGAAGTTGAAAAATCCCAAAACCGAGCCATGGTAAATTGGGCACAGTTGAAACCAGATAGTCCTGGCCAGGATCTTTGCAAAGAAATTACATCAGCTGCTCAGGGGATACTACCTAGAGGCGGTGTGTTTTTCAAAGCTGCTCTGGGTCCAGTATGCAGCCAGGCTTGATGCAACTGCTATCAATGTTTACGGAAGTTTGGGAAAAAGCCAACAGTCACCTTGGAAGTTCGAAGGAGACACTTCCGACTGGAGATCCTGGTCTCAGCTTGAAACCACGTGGGTGCCTGTGACTGCCCAAGCCAGAGAGCTGAGGATAGCTTCTCCGGAAAATCCAACACCAGCAAGAAAAGAGGGGTGGGGGGAGGAAAGGAGACTAGGAAAGAGGATCATTGGAGGAACTTTCGACACAGGAGTAAAACCTGTAAGTTTAGTCTCCTGGAAGCCAAGAGAGAAGAGAATGCCGTGGCTCTCACAGAGATCAATAGAGCCCACACTACCAAGAAGCTGAATGGAACTTGAGCTTTTGGCAGTCTTGGGTGGACTGAGCCAACAGCAAGATGGCGGCATGAGAAGTCAATGCATATGAGCTAAGAGAGGCAGTGCTTCTTTCTTCAGCAGGCCAGGGATCAGGGGACGTGGCGTTGACCAGCTCTAAGCCCCTCCCCAAGAGCACCAGTGTCCCTTTGCCTCCCGTGGGAAATTGGGAAAACACCTGGCAGTTATTTTCAACAACCAAATCCAAGTGGGGTTCCCTGCCATGGCCCAGACACACCCTCCCCCACTTCCCCCATCTTCCTGCAGCACACACAAATACATCTGCCCATGGGAAGGCAAACAGAGACTCCAAGGCAGAATATGGAACTGATTTTGAATGTCAGAAGCCGCATCTGACTCAGGGTGAAGCTGTCTGCTAAAGCCAGGTGGCAAATGAAGCACAGCAGCCATGAATACCCACCACAAAAGTCAGTGCAGGAGCTGCCAAGCCTTCAGGGCCTGACTGTTGCCTAACAGGAAACCCATGGAGCAAAACCACCTATACTCCTCCTCCAGAATGGTTGACCACTATAAGGACATGCAGAGAGCTTGCAATGAGCAAAAACCCACAGAAACACACACACACACACACACACACACACACACACACACACACAACAGAAGCATCCAGCTTGGGGGAATCTAAGAATACAAAATCACCAGTGTGTGGCTTCCTCACCAGCGGCTGAGCTGCCTTTGGAGCTGTTCTGACAGAGCCAAATCCATCCCTGCTAGGTTTGAGCCAGTAGTGCTTGCCTGGGCTGTGTGATTGACACTTTTACTCTCCAATTTTCTGCTGCCTGAAGCATTAAAGTGGCAATTCTGGAGTCAGTATAAAGGAGGTAGCCTGGGCTCAGAGCCCCTAATTCCAATCTGCAAACAAAAAGCTTTTAGGAGACCTTCTTCCTTTGGCATTAGCCTTAGATCCCAAACTGTCTCTCACAGACACTTTGCCCAAAATGTAACCCAAGCAGATCACAAAGTACTTCTGCAGGTGGCAATTAAAACTGCTGAGTTCTTCCCTGGTAATAACAGGTTAGGAGGACTATCTATGAGCACGGAGTACACCTCACAATCTTTATTTGTGACTCCTTATCCTTATGACAGGGGGATGTGGTGGGAAAATCCCTGTGCATTGCATGTCAGAAGAGCTAGGTCTGTCACAGGTTTGCCGTGTGACATCAGACAACTGACTTTGATGGTTTCAATCTGGGTTTTTCCAGCCTGTAGAAACAAGAAGGTTGGGCTAGATAGTAGTCTTGCCTCTGCTTTTTTGTGTTTGGAAAATCTGTGACATTGTTCTATAGCTAAATAGGCATTCATCCACGTTCATCAAATGTGCTAGGGCTTGGAAGAAAAACATCCTGCACATTGGACAGTTATAAAACAGGTATTTATTTATCTCAAATATTTATTTCATGTATTTGAAAGACAGTCACAGAGAGAGGGGAGGGAGGATGAGGCAGAGAAAGATCTTTCATCTCCTGGTTTAAGCCAAAGCCAGGAACCAGGAGCTTCTTCCAGGTATTCCACATGGGTGCAGGGGTCCGTAATTGGACCATCCACTGCAGGCATAGCTCAACAGGTAACTGGATTGAAAGTGGAGTGGCTGAAACTCAAACTGGTGCTTGCAAAGAATGTCAGGCATCGCAGACCCCACAAATATTTATTTAGCAAATATTTTGTAAGGCATAGTGACATATCTCTGAAACACAAAGTTGAAAGCAATGAAGTTCTTATTCTCAAATATCTAGGAATATTCATGAATTATGTGACATGTGAGTAGATCTATTTTGAAGTAAAATGATGTATGCACTCCTATCTCTAACTCCTCCATCATATCCACTTACATGACACAATGCTCTGTCCAAAACGTATGCAAAACGTGTGCAAAATAAACTATTGATTTTATCATGCTCAAGGATATTTTTATGTGCATACACACATACATACACATGCATGCTTATCTCTACCATATAAGAAATACACATTTGTTTGTGCTTTTGGTTAAAAAGAGGATGGTTCCGGACCTGAGAGTTGCCAGTATTTTCACTCTTCTAAGCTTGTACACTCCTATACTTCATCAAATGCGAAAGCCCTTGGATTCGTTAACCCACAGCCCATAGCTCTGCCATTTGTGGATGTCCTTGTAGCCCTCTCGCCAGTGACTCCTGGTTCAGACAGTTGCCCACTAGCAAGGCCTTCTGCACCAGGCTACATGACTCAAGGCCCAGGGAGGAAGGGCAATGCAGAGTCTTTGTTGAAAACTTATTTTAAAATGTTAAGATGCTGAGGTCACGAGGTGTTTATTCTAGCAGTGTAGTTGCCTGCAACACACATCAGGGTACTCGGGATCCACACTCAGCTCCAGGTCCTCATTCTAACTCCCCGCTAATGCAGGCTCCAACAAGGGTGATGCTTCGAGCTATTAGATCCCTGCTATCTATGTGGGAGATGCAGTCTGAGTTCCTGGCTTGAACTCCACCCAGTGCCAGCAGTTAAAACAGTGAGGAATGCGCCAAAAAATGGACTTGCACTCTATCCCATTCTCAGGAGTCTGTATAACATCATTTTTAAAAAATTTGTTTATTTTATTACAAAGTCAGATATACAGAGAGGAGGAGAGACAGAGAGGAAGATCATCTGTCCGATGATTCACTCCCCAAGTGAGACGCAACAGCTGGTACGTGCTGATCTGAAGCTGGGAACCTGGAACCTCTTCCGGGTCTCCCACACGGGTGCAGGGTCCCAATGCATTGGGCCATCCTTGACTGCTTTCCCAGGCCTCAAGCAGGGAGCAGGATGGGAAGTGGGTGTGCCGGGATTAAAACCGGCGCCCATATGGGATCCCGGGACTTTAGCCGCTAGGCCACGCCACTGGGCCCTATCTTCATTTGTTATTCTGGGTTCTTGTCCCCATAGAGATAGGAATTCAAAGCAGTGAAGATATAAATACAGTCTTCGAGTGAGTGAATATAGATTCATGTGTGTGCATAGACCACTCCATATGGAGACATCGTGATGAGTGAGTCAGGAAGTGGCCTGGGAGGAGAGACACAGGGAGGAGATCAGCAAAGGACACAGAGCAAGACAGAGCTGCTCTTCCCCATGCATGGGGGTGATGTCCTAATAGAACATAAAAATGGGGTGGGGTTCACTGTGTGGGAAGCTTTGTGGGAGGTTCATGGTTGCCTTCATATAGAGTTTAACCTTGAAGAAGTCATTCTGGCACCCCTTCCTCCCTCGACCTAAAGGAGATACAGGTGCATCATGGGAAAGTGGGTATTCTGGAATGACAGGTGATGGGAGGCCTGGGGATGCCTGGAGGCCTGGTCCCTCAGTGGCTACATGCTTCTGAGTGATCCCACGATGGGCTCCTTCCCACTGACACTTCCTGCCAATCCTTCCTCTACAGGCCGACAGAGTGTGGAGGAATAATCAAAGATGGCAGAGCAGGAGCAGGAGGTTACAACATCAGAGGACATCCTCGGAGCTGTCAGGGATAAGCCTCACCCTGCATAAAATGAGACAGCAGGGATCAGAGAGCTATGATATGTCTCTCTCTCTCTCTCTCTCTCTCACACACACACACACACACACACACACACACACACATAACTATTGCAGGAGGCTGCAGAGCTGGTGAAAGCCAGAGCTGAGGGCAACCCTGGCCTTACAATGCTGGTCCAGGGTCCTTCTGCATAAACAGATTCTCTGAATAAAGATACTTTTTCATGCACCATCTAAATAGCTGCACATAGCTTCTGCTATGTGAAGGTAAGGGGGTGAATTCTGATATGAAGCTGCATGGTCAGAGCCTAACATGGCAGGCCCCCTCTCCTGGGGCCCTGTCCTCCTGTGGCCTGGGAGGATAGCTCCTTCCCTCGCACACCTGCAGAACACTCCTGCTCTGTTTTTATCTAGTGTGATGGCTGGAGACTTACAGAGTGAATGGGTTTCAGTATCAGAATGGGGTATTTCCCTGGGAGCAAGAAACTTAGCTATCTATAGGACAAGAAAAGAGTCAGGGACAGGCAAGAAAGTCCCTTTCGTTGGACCTAGGAAGCACCTGCTAAGAGGATCTGAGGAGTCAGGTGTAGATGCGTCAGCAGGTACAGGGCCAAAACTGCAGATGACTTTCCCAGTGGTTCCCAATGCCCACCTGGTCTCTGCCCACCTTACTATTCTGCCAGTGATCTGTCTGCTCCTGAGAAACTTTCATCTCACGAAGTTTAATGCTTCTAGGAATTAAGCAGGTGGATGCCTCTTTGTGAGTGAGCTGCTGGATGAGAGTTAGCTCACAAGTCACAAAACAACCTGCCTTGGGACAGTTCCTCTTCTCATCTCCTTGTCCTTAACCCTCCATGGTTCTCATTCCACAGATCCAAGTCTCCCAGACACATCACTTCTGTTTTCCAGCAGACCAAAGCCAGAAGCCAGGAACTTCATACAGGCCTCTCATGTGTGTGCAGGGGTTCAAGCACTTGGACTATCTGCCATTGTTTTTCCATGTGCATTATAGCAGGGAGCTGGAACAGAAGTAGAGCAGCCAGGACTTGAACAAGCACCCATATGGAACATGGGCACCACAACTGGGGGCTTGGCCTGTTGTACCACGGTGCCGGCCCCTGTCTGTGCTGGCTCTCTGTCTGTTGGTTTTATGCAATGATGACCAAGCCTTGCTCTTCCCATCTGCCTCCACCCAAGGTTTTCACAGAAAACCCTGAAAGAATTGTTTGCACAGGTGTGACTTGTTGAGGCTCCCTTTGCTTTTGGCTGCTCAGTTTTATACGTCAGTTCCCAGGAGTTCAGTCTATCTAACACATCCTCTTCATCTTTCTTCCGAAACTTAACGACACAGCAAACAAAAAGCACAAGAAAAGGTTTTTAGTTCTCTTTAACACAATTGGGTTGTGCCAGTGTTTCCAAAAAGAATACTAGAAATCTGGGAGCCAGGGTGTGCCACATTGCTGATCTGGGACTAGCAAGGCTAGTCCTAAGCAGATAGCACCTGCAGTATGCCACCATGCTGGTCTGGAAGCAGCAGGCAGGGGCCTAAAGGCTTCTAGGTGATCACACTGACAGCATGCCACTGTGCTAAGCCAGGGACCTGAGGGCAGAACCTTGGGAGGCTTGGGGAGACTTCACCGATGGCCTTTAACATCACCAAGAGGCCTGGGCTTTCGTAGCCAGTTAGTTCAGACAAAATAATATCAATGATATCAAGGACCAGAGCAAGAGGGTGTGTCTCCTGGCATCAGAGCACACAGTGCCTACTGTGCCACCTCCTCCTGAGCAGGTGAGTGGGTCATGCCTAGGTGCACAAAACTGACAAGTCAGCCTGCTCCAATGAATCAATTGAGGTCCTTATGTGCCATTCAAAAGATAAATAGGCCAGCGATGGAGTGAGGATGACAATGAAGGAAACACAGCCACTGGCACCAGCTGGAATATTTCTGGCTCATGAAGCGGACACATTAAATGAGATGGGGAGAGATGGCAAGATCTATGCCACAAATTATCAGGAAGTAGCTACAGAAGATGAGCTGAATCTACATCTCTCAGCAACTCTCAATAGTAATAGTCAAGGGGCTGCTTTAACTGGCTAGTCCTCCACCTGCAAGAGCCAGCATCCCATGTGGGTTGCTCCGCTACCCATTCAGATCCCTTCTTACAGCCTGAGAAAGCAGCAGAAGATGGCCCAAAGCCTTGGGACTCTGCACTCACATGGGCGATCCAGAAGTTCCTGGTTCCTGATTTTGGATTGGCTCAGCCTTGAATGTTGTAGCTATTTGAGGAGTAAACCAGTAGATGGAAGATCTTTTCCCTCTGTCTCTCATCTCTGTAAATCTACCTTTCCCATAAAAATAAATAAATCTTTTAAAAAAGAATAAAGGTCAAAAATCTCTGAGGGAGATATGAAATGGGGCAAGCAGGTACCTAGTTTAAAGTCATGCATTGGAAGCCGTATCATTCCCCATTAATACTGTCTACCTCTCATTCAAATAACCCCAACCCCAGGATGTACACCACACCTCCGATTTGGGAGTATCATGTAACCACAACCCTTTTCAGGTTCATAAAAAGCCAGGCAAGGTGTCAGCATGGTAGCTCCACCAGCAAGCACCAGCATCCTATGTGGGCACCAATTCAAGTCCCAGCTTGGGCCTTGGGCCACTGAATACCCATGGGAGTCCCGGAGGAAGCTCTTGGAGGAGCTTCAGATTGGCTCAGCTATGGCTGTTGTAGCTACTTGGGGAGTTAACCAGCAGATGGAAAATCTTTCTGTCTCTCCTCTTTTCTGTAATTCGCCTTTCCAAAAATACAATACAATACAATACAATTAAATTAAATTAAATTAAACTTGAAGACATAGAAGTGAAGCACTAGGAAGGAGCCTTCTCTATCTTACAAGCGCAAGAAGAAAAATAGAGACACCTCTCTTCCACTTTTCTCTCTCTGTACACTCACTATCCTTGAATGCATGTCTATAATTTTCTCACCATTTAAATCAATTTTATTTAAAAAGAAACAACTGAGTAATAAAAAAAAAAGAAACCTGGGAGGGAGGTGGATATTTAGCACAGTGGTCAAGTCTCCTCTTGGGACGCAGCATCTTGTAGCTAAGTGGCTGGGTCCCTGGCTTCTTCACTCCCCATCCAGCCTCTTGCCACTGCATGCTATGAGGCAGCATATGGTGGCCCAAGTGCTGGCTCCTGGACACATGGTCACTAGGCTCCTGACTCACGATCCATAGGCCACTGTGGGCATTTGGGGAGTAAATCATCCAATGGAACTTCTACGTCTATCACTCTCTGTCTCTCAAGTAAAATGAAAATAAATTCAAAACAAGTGAACAAGAAAGCACTTAAATGGCAGGACTGGGCACCAGAGTCTCTGTAAATACAAACCCAAAAGTGGTCACTTTAAGCTGTTGACACTTGGGGGAATTATGTGTGATGTGTACCATGGCCCCCATCCAATCCCTTGGCCAGGCTTCTAACCATTTTCTGCTTGAGAAAGTAGTGCCTGACAAACACAGGCCAAGCAGGATTATGAGCCTACTGTTTCCCCTCCAGAAAGTCTCCTCATGGACAGCTCTCCCACGCAAGCCTACAGTGTAAGGTCAGCCTCACCACACAGCAAATGCAGAGAGATTTCTCCCCTCACCCTGATCAGGCCAATCCGAATTTGTTTGCCTTTGCTAAAATTGCCTGTAAATGGAATTATGCCCTGAGAACTTTGTGTTGTTGTTGTTGTTGGCAGCAGGGTAAGGGATGTAGTGAGTCTGATTTTTCATTTGTTTGATGTTTTGCTCAAGAGACTGGCAGACAAAGAGGAGACTTCCGATCTGTTGATTCACTCTTCAAACACCTGTAGCAGCCAGGGCTTGGACAGGCCCGAGTTGGGAGCTGGGAGCTCAGTCTAAGGCTCCCAAATGAGTGTCAGAAACCAGTCACATGGGCCACTCACTGCCTCCCAGAGTGCACATTAGCAGGAAGCAGGACCAGGACTTGATCCCAGGCACACAAATATTTGATGCTTGCACCCCAGTCAATGTGTAACCACTAGGCCAGATACTCACTCCCTCACGTCTTTAATTTTTTTTTCAATTTTGTTACTTCCATACTTTAGTGCTTGCATCTCATGTAGGCCTCTGATTAGGGTGGGAAGGGGCAAGGTGCACAGCTGGGTGGGTGAGATAATCTTTTAGCTTTTACTTCTTTTCTTACTCCTGGGTCCACAGCAGAAGGGAGTAGGGCAAGGAAGCTCCTTACTGTGAAACTACAGCAGCCCCTGGGGATGGAGATGGCCCTCTGATATTGTCTTTAATATGTTTACCAGCATGACTTTTTGGAGATATATCTGTAACATAGTGTGTGTCTTTCTTGTTGGTGACAGGGATGTTCCTGCTGAATGTGTCATAATTTGCTCATTCACTCTTCTGTTGTCAAACATTTGAGAAGTTTCCACCTTGGGGCTGTTGCGGTCTTGAAAACTGTCCTGCTGAGCTTAGGCCTTATATCAATGGATCTAAGAGGGCGAACTCAGTCCAATTATGGTACTGGAGGTGGAGCTCTGGGCAGTGATGGGATTGGGTTGGGTTGCTTGAAGCAACTCCTGGTATTAAACCTTGGTGATTTTATCAGACCACACATACACACATCTGCTTTTTTGCCAAGTGCCACTCAGCACCCTGCCCAAAGAGCACCACAAACAGAGACTAAAGTTTGGGCCTCACTCTATCTTGGTCTCTGGGCCAAAATCAGCCTCTTTCCTTTAGAAAGTGAGGTGCCACAGATATTTCATTACAGTGATGAAAACCTGACTAATACAGGGCGGTGATGAATTACCTGAAAAGCCTTGATATTATTAAATCATGAAGTTGAAAGAGTGGGAGGGAGAGAGAGAACAAAATCAAATTTAGTTCCCATCTACAATTCAGAGCTCAGGAATTGGCAGACACATTTGGTGAACAAGAAGTGCCGCTAGGTCACTTTATTTTTGGAAACTATTAATGTTAAAGCTTATACACACTTCCACTTGGCAGATTCTCTCTAGATACCAATTTTTGTGATTTAGCAATTGTATAAATGCCAGCCTCTTCTCCAACTTCATATTTTTCTCCACTGTCCACAAGGAGGAATGAGGCTGACTTCATTGCCTCATAGGAAAAGTGAGGGAATCCAGTATGATTCGCCCTGGTGAAAAATTGGCCCATATGCCTTCTCACACAGGTCATTTGAGTCCTTCTGTAGATTGAGTTCTAGAGAATTTAATGATAACTGTCCCCAGATGTCTGTTATATATGCATCCATTAATTTAAAAGAAGCCATTAAAGAACCCTAGGAAAAAATACAAAATGGGTTGCATTGAAACATGATTTAACTTACTCACTGCCTTCACGAAGCAATTTTGGTGATGGAAGACATGCCACCCAAAAAGCAAAACCATCTAACAAATTTGAGAATAAACCAGCATACTCAAGCCATAGTGTCCATGTTCCTAGCCAGGAATGCAACATTCTCTTCACTCGAATCATTCATTTCCTTTTTAATAGGTCACAAACCATTTACCTTGAGTTAGCATTGAGCCAATGTATACTGTGAAGGGGACAAAGAAGGAGAGAAAATTTGCTGGGTATAAGGTGGCCTTGTTTTCTTACAGTCCAATCACTTGCATATCAGGAATCGCACCCCATCTTTGGCTCTGATTCTATTGTGGCAAGAGTAAAGGACTTTCCTCTATTTTTATACTTGAGAAATAATGGTAATATGCCTAGAAACGCTGATGAATGTCATTTTTGCACGTGTCACTGTGAGAAAATAGTGTTATGTACACTGCACCATTAAGCTAAAGAGAATAATTAACAAGAAAAGTCCACTGTGATGTGAAAAATAGACCAACCAGTACATTTATCTACAGGAAGAATAAATCACTAAACAAATATTTTAATGGCCTTAACATGCAATTCTCTAAGGTGACCAGTCGGAGTACTCATTAGAAGGTTTACTTTCATGGGGTGTAGAGATTGCTGGAGATTTACCACTGCGCTTACAACAAACTCACAAGAGAAACATTGCATAATCGCATTGTGTTCAATGGGCATATTATGAAGGAGGTGGATGGGCTGAAGTACTGAAAGAAGAATAAATAAATAAATAACTTTGGCAAGGAAATGCCACAGTCTAGCAGCAATACTGAAAACACTGAGCCCTCTACCTAGGTTTCTACCTCCTTTGCACTCTGTTTCCCTTTAGGCTGCACTCCCTGTTAATTTAGAAGTCCATAACATAAGATTAACATTCAGTAAATATTTGCAGAAAAGAAAAATGTTTAACCCAATGTATTTCTTAACCTTCTACTAAGCCTCTTTCAAAAATTAGAGAATTTTGTATGTGTTCTATGCTGTCAAAAAGTATCCCCTACTTTTTAATTAGCAAGACTAATACAAACTTGGGCCTGGCATGGTGGCTCAGTGGTTAAGGTCCTCGCATTGTGCACCCATGGATACCATATGGGTGCTGGTTCTAGTCCTGGGGGCCCTGCTTCCCATCCAGCTCCCTGCTTGTGGCCTGGGACAGCAGTTGAGGACATCCCAGATCTTTGGGACTCTGCACCCTCGTGGGAGACCCAGAAGAGCTCCTGGCTCTTGGCTTCAGATTGGCTCAGTTCCAGCCATTGCGTTCACTTGGGGAGTGAACCACCGGAAGGAAGATCTTCCTCTCTGTTTCTCCTCCTCTCTGTATATCCACCTTTCCAACAAAAACAAGTAAATC